>NC_137063.1:45499845-45509845 GCF_032717465.1 Coenobita brevimanus | reverse complement strand
AGCCCCTCCAGGCCTTGGATGCAGGGACGCACTGCACATCCACCAAATCATTGTCATTTCTGTACGTCTGAGCCGGCGAATATCTTCCTCCCTCACTGCCCAGGTCTCACTGCCATACAGCATTACACTCCTAACACATGCTGCATACAAAGACCCCTTAGCACGTAGGGAGAGCCCTCTCAATGTCAGGAGAGGCAAGAGCTCCCTGAACTTCTTCCAACCACTTCTTACCCTAGCCACAGAGCTAGCTCCAGCCCCACCTCCAGCACACAACATGTCTCCCAAATAACAAAACTCTTCCACACACTCAAGAGATTCACCTGCAAGTTCAATCCTTTCACGTCTGACAATCTCCACCTGCTCACCCCGGCACGTCGTACACATAAAATCAGCATTATCTCGCAGTTTACCTCTGATACCACTACATCTCTTATGCACCCATTTATCACACACACCGCACAAGATGGAATTACTTCCCACGCCCTTGTGGCAAACTGCACATGGCCACTCTCCCTCGTCTTTGACAGTACCGCCACCAACCCTAGATATCATCACTTTTGTTTTATCTGCATTTACCCTTAAACCCTTTTGCCCCATACCATCTCTCCACTTCCTAAACCTTTCCTCCGCCTCCCTTTCGTTCTCTGCAATCAACACCAAATCATCAGCATACAACAACTCCCACGGGAGTCCGTTTCTAAAGTCACGTGAAAGGGCTTCAAGTACCATGATAAACAACATGGGACTCAAGACTGACCCCTGATGCACACCAACATTCACGGAAAACTCATCACTCAAATCTCCATTCACTCTCACCTGGGTGTGAGCACCCACATACATGGCCATAACCACCCTAACTAGCCACTCCTCCAAGCCAAGCTTTCTCATTGCCCACTTCACCACCTCTCTAGGGACTCTGTCAAAGGCCTTTTCCAAATCAACAAAAACAAAATAAAGATCCCTTCTCCTACCAATATATTTTTCCTGAAGCTGTCGAACAATGATTATGGCATCAGTGGTCCCCCTACCTGGCATAAATAAATGAAAAGTGAAAGGTCAGCATGGGTCAGGGGTCAGGGGTCAAGGAAGTAAAGGAGGTATATTTTGTTTTACTTTTATTTTTTAATGTTAAAGAAGGCCATGACGGGGGTGGTGGTGGTGGTGGTGGTGGTGGTGATAGTGGTGGTGGTGATGGTAGTGGTTGTGATGATGATGTTTATTATTATTATTATTATTATTATTATTATTATTATTATTATTATTATTATTATTACCATTATTATTATTATTATATTTTGTTTTCTTTGTTCCTTATTTTATCTATGTGACAATTTTGAAATATTTTTGTATAATTTTGCTTTTTTATATTCTTTTCCCTTTGTTGTGTTTCGATTTTTTTTTTTGCATTATATTTTCATGTTACCTAATTTTTATTTTACTGTATAATTTTTTTCCACCTTTATTGATTACTTTCTGGATATTTTTTATTTATTATTTCTGTGATTCTTTTCTGTTATTATTTCTCTATAATTATCAGTTTAATATCTGTAGAAGCCTAGTTCCAAATGATGATGATGATGATGATGATGATGGTGATGATGATGTTGATGATGATGATGATGATGGAGATGATGATGATGATGATGATGATGATGATGATGGTGATGATGATGATGATGAGATGATGATGATGATGATGATGATGATGATGATGGTGATGATGATGATGATAGTGATGATGATGATGGTGATGATGACTACTAGCTTTCTTTCATGTTATTAATTGATATTTTACTGGGCTGTGAATTTAGAAAGCATGAATGATGGGTGTGGCTTACGTTCTGTGGGGAGGAAGAGAGAGGAGAGAAAAAGAGGAAGAAGAGGAAAAAGGAAGGGGAAAAAAGAGAAGGGCAAAAGCAGACTGAAAGAGAGAGAGAGAGAGAGAGAGAGAGTAATATCAGTTGTGCCTGTGATCTAGCCCCCCCAAGAAAATAAATAAATAAAATAAAAAAATAAATTTCGTATAGAAACTAGTAAATCATAATAATCCTGTCAGCCTACCCAACTCCATTTTTTATGCTTGGGTGTAAAGTGGCGAAAAAAAGATATAATGAATTCGTTTTTATGTTTGTTTATAAAATATGCCTTACTCACTCTCTCTCTCTCTCTCTCTCTCTCTCTCTCTCTCTCTCTCTCTCTCTCTCACACACACACACACACACACACACACACACACACACACACACACACACACACACACACACACACACACACACACACACACACACACACACACACACACACACACACACACACACGTGACAGAGAACGTGGCAATTTTCACGTTTATGTATAATCTATGTAACTCCATCTAACTTACCTTCTGACCCTTAATTGACCTTTGACCCCCCAATACCGCTCCCCTAATCCCTCCACAAACCCCTTGTAAATCCTCCATCAGTCCTGTTTAATCCTCCCTCAGACGATTTTTCTCTTCGGTCATTTTCAAGGGATTTATGACTGGCTAATTTACTGTATCGCTGGCAGAGGTTAATCCGGGGTGAGAGGGAGAGAGAGAGAGAGGGGGGGGGATGCGAGAGTGAATGTGTTTGACTTATATATGTTTTGACAGGTAGACAGATGGAGAGAGAGACAGACAGACAGACAGACAGACAGACAGACAGACAGACAGAGAGAGAGAGAGAGAGAGAGACTTACAACTCCTCACAAACTTAGCGAAAAAATCTGCCTTTGTATTTAATAAGGGTTAAAGTAGAAGGGTTGGCTGTCCGTGGGGGTGTTTTCACGCGACGGGACTGGCCAAACCACACTCCCTTTATTATAACCCTTTTGTTTTTACCTCACGAAGATCCCTCACCCCTTTCAGATCAGTTAATGGCCAGGTGTTGCAAGGATGGGGGTTCGATTCTGACTAGTAACCAAGGAGATTCATTCCTGCCCCATAACTAGGGCTCGTGGAGTGTCATGCTATCAGGACTAAATATCCAAGCTATGGCGGTGAACCAGTTCCGTCAGATGAAAACATTGAGTATAGAGTGGGGTTATTTGTGGTTTGGATGGAGGGAGATGTTGGGTGTGTGTGTGTGTGTGTGTGTGTGAGAGAGAGAGAGGGAGAGAGAGTGAGAGAGAGAGAGAGAGGCAGTTAAATCCAAACATACGTACATACAGACAAACCGTAATTATCAGACTTATACATCAACAAAATTACCGTCACACCCTCGTTCACTTTATAACATACTCGCTCCCTGGATAGATAGACAGAGGGATGGATAGATAAATAGATAGATAGACAGGGGGATGGATAGATAAACAGATTGATACACAGAGGGATGGATAGATAAATACATAGATAGACGGAGGGATGGATAGATAGATAGATACACAGAGGGATGGATAGATAAATAAATAGATAGACGGAGGGATGGATAGATAAATAGATAGATAGACTGGGGGATGGATAGATAAATAGATAGATAGACAGGGATGGATAGATAAATAGATAGATAGACAGGGATGGATAGATAAATAGATAGATAGACAGAGGGATGGATAGATAAATAGATAGACAGGGATGGATAGATAGATAGATAGACAGAGGGATGGATAGATAGATAGATAGATAGATAGACAGGGAGGTTTTAATAGATACTAAATTTTACTCAGACTTACGTTTTCTTAATAACAGTAGTAATTGCCTACCAAATCCATAGACGTAGAGATAGATAGATATAGAAAGATAGATAGATAGATAGATGGATGGATAGAAAGGGTAGACGGATAGACACGGACATAATATATACTCGACAAAATTGCACATATTTCTCCAGCTTCCTAAATAGACAGCTAGATAGATAGACTGATAGGCGGATCGATAAATAGATACTCAGATATTTAGATAGGGAGACAGACAGATAGACAGATAAGCAGATTGATAGATAGATAAACATGGAGTGTGTATAATAGACAGAGACACACCGACAGACAGATGAATAGACAGACAGTGGGTAGGTACACAGGTAGGTAGATAATGAATGGACAGACAGACAGACAGAAAAAGACAGACAGTACTCATTTAAATACAAACAAACTTACACTCAAACACCCTCCATTCTTTAACAACAACAGCAGCAAAAACAACACTTCACCCTAAGCTCTCCCCATTTCCCGTATCACCCCAATTAACACCCCAGATAAGAACGCCAATTTAAATCCAACTAAACCACGGTGATTAGGACAAACAGGCCAACCAGTAAAAGCTGGGGTGTAATTACTTTGTTGGCCTTAATGATCCGGTGATAATGAGTTGCGGGGGAAATTAGTTGGAAAATGTAAACAAAAGCACGTGGTTTTTTGTTTACATTGGATGAGGTTTTAAACTGAAGCGCGTAGGAAGGGGATTTAAACAGAAGCACGTGGGTCTTTACATTGGCTGGGGATTTAAAATGACGCACGTGGGGTCGTTTACATTGGCTGGGGATTAAAACAGAAGCACGTGGGTTCGTTGTTTACATGGGTTGAGAATGTAATCAGAAACACGTGGGTATATTCTAAGGGCCACGTGAGAGAGAGAGAGAGAGAGAGAGAGAGAGAGAGAGAGAGAGAGAGAGAGAGAGAGCGTTTGTGAAGATGAAGTTGACGGGAACAGGAAGCGAGGAGGGGAAGAGGAAAAGCAAGGGAGTCATGAAGAGGAAGAGGAAGAAGAGAGTGAGAATGGAGGAAGTGAAGGAGAAAATTGAATTGGTGATGAGCATGAGAAGAGCGAAGGAAGAGGAGGAAAAGGAGGATAGAAGAGAAGACTAAAGGAGGAGGAGGAAAAGGAGGATAGAAGAGAAGACAAAAGGAGGAGGAGGAAAAGGAGGATAGAAGAGAAGACTAAAGGAGGAGGAGGAAAAGGAGGATAGAAGAGAAGACTAAAGGAGGAGGAGGAAAAGGAGGATAGAAGAGAAGACAAAAGGAGGAGGAGGAAAAGGAGGATAGAAGAGAAGACTAAAGGAGGAGGAGGAAAAGGAGGATAGAAGAGAAGACTAAAGGAGGAGGAGGAAAAGGAGGATAGAAGAGAAGACAAAAGGAGGAGGAGGAGAAATGTGTGTGTGTGTGTGTGTGTGTGTGTGTGGGTGGGTGGGTGGGTGGGTGGGTGTGAGAGAGAGAGAGAGAAACTTCTGAAAGGGCGGGAAGTTTGCCCGGAAGTGAGAGAGAGAGAGTGAATAAAAAGGGGGGGAGGGGGGGCTCAGGAAGGTGGAGAAAATGGAAAGGGGATGAGAGGGGAAGTATAAGAAAATTAAAGAGGAGAGTTACAAAAAAAGAGGAAAAAAGTAAGACTGAGGTACACGGAGGGGAGAGGAAGGGGAGAGAGAGAGAGAGAGAGAGAAAGGCTGATATAAATTAACAAGGTGAAGTCTGTTGGTGGGGGGAGGGAGGAAGAAAGAGAAAGAAGGAAGAAGGGAGAGAAAGGAAGGGAGGAGGAGTAAGAAGAAGCAAGGAAGGAAGGAGGAAAGGAAGGGAGAAGGAGGAGGAGGGACAGGCATGGGAAATGACTGAGTAGGTTAGGCATATAAAAATTAACAAGAGAGACTGGTGCTTGGGAGAGAGGGAGAGAGAGAGAGAGGAAGGTGAGGCAGGTATAAATTAATAAGAGAGAGGAAAAGATGGTGAAAGGGGCTTGAGGTAGAGAGGCAGGGTGAGGCAGGAAGGGGAAGTATGAGGCAGGGAGAGGTAGTATGAGGCAGAGTGAAGCAAGGAGAAGTATGAGGCAGGTTAAGGAAAAATGAGGCAGGTGTATTTCGAGTGAGGTAGTGTGAGGCAGGCTTAGGCTAGGTGAGGTAGAGTGAGGCAGGGTGAGATAGGGAGAGGCAGAGGGAGGTAGAGTGGCAAGGTGAGGCAGGTAAGGCAGTGAGATGGTAAGGTTAGGCAGAGTGTGGTAGAGTGAGGCAGGATGGAGGTTTAGGAACATATGAATTAATGAGAGAGAGAGAGAGGGAGGGAGAGAGAGAGAGAGAGAGAGAGAGAGAGAGAGAGAGAGATCCATTCGGGGTTATGATGTTTAATTTGCATAATATCTTACTGGATGTAGGAGGAGGAAGAGGAAGAGGAGGAGAAGGAGGAGGAGAAAAAGCGAGAAGAGGAAGAAGAGGAGAAGGAGGAGGAGGAAAAGCGAGAAGAGGAAGAAGAGTATTAGTAGGCGAGAAGAAGGAAGAGAAGAACAAGAACAAGAGAGAAAGAGAGAATATTGTTTCATTGTGAGTTTGCGAAATATTGCATTTACCTCTAGTGTTGCGAAATATTTCATTTACCTCTAGTGCTATTTGACTGGTGTATTGCGAGATGGCTCTGCATAACTCTCTCTCTCTATCTCTCTCTCTCTCTCTCTCTCTCTCTCTCTCCCCTCCCCTATCTCCTTTCTTTAAACCCAAAAATAGAGAGAGAAATAGAGCCATAAAAACCAAAACTAAAGAGAGGAAATAAACTCGACTCCTAAACCGAATGGAGGAAAAAAAAATACATGAAAAATAAATTGGAAAAAATCTATAAAAAAAAGTCCAAAATAAAAGAAAGACAAAATTTGGGTAAAAAATAGAATGAACTGATTTTTATTTTTTGTAAGTTCATTTCCGGATTTTTTTCTGTTTATTATGTTTCTGTAATATTGTAAATGGTATAATGGAGTGATTATTATTACTATTATTATTATTATTATTATTTATTTATTTATTTATTTGTTGATGGAGTAGGGAATTTTTGGATTATTATTTAAGTTATCCTCACTTGTTCTCTCTCTCTCTCTCTCTCTCTCTCTCTCTCTCTCTCTCTCTCTCTCTCTCTCTCTCTCTCTCTCTCTCTCTCTCTCTCTCTCTCTCTCTCTCTCTCTCTCTAATACGTGCATACGCAACTTTGGACATAAAATTGCGTTGAAAAATATTTGAGCGTAAATCTTTCATGTGAACACACTAATTCGTAAAACGTAGAGAGAGAGAGAGAGAGAGAGAGAGAGAGAGAGAGAGAGAGAGAGGCGATCGCTGGTAGAAAATACTGTAAACGTTTTAAACTGGTGTGTGTGTGTGTGTGTGTGTGTGTGTGTGTGTGTGTGTGTGTGTGTGTGTGTGTGAGAGAGAGAGAGAGAGAGAGAGAGAGAGAGAAGGCCAGACCCCCGTAAATCAAACCCGAGATAGAAAATTAACTGGAGCGACCAGAAGTTGTCGGGGAGGAAAACTGGAAGAAGGGGAGGAGGAGGGAGGGAAGAAAGAGGAAGGAGGGAGGGAGGGAGAGGAGGAGAGAGAAGGAGAGGTGGTGGAGGAGAGTGGGAGAGAAGGAGGAAGGATAGAGGAAGAAAATAAAGAAAATTGGCACAGAGAAAACACACCGACACATCCACACCCACCCACCCACACACACACACACACACACACACACACACACACACACACACACACACACACACACACACACACACACACACACACACACACACATCCACACCCACCCACCCACCCACACACACACACACACACACACACACACACACGGTAGTTGGAAAGAGGCCAGCTTCGATATTTTCCTACAAGATTTTATTTACACAGAATGACCTCTTTAAAAATAGGATAATCAAGGCCGTAACCAATTTATCGTCTCAGTTATTCACCCTGGAAGACATTATTCGTATTCTCTCCCTAACACCTTTTCCTTGGCGATTTATTTTTGGATACTGTAGGGTAATAGAGTTCAGTACGTTATTTGTCCAGAGTATAGTGATATTGGAATGAGTGATGTAGCACAGTAAAGGACGGCAAGGTGTAATAAGCAAGATAAATCGCTTAGCAGGAGGTGTTAGGGTAAGCTAACACCGAAAAGAAAATTGTTGCTGTTGATATTGTCACCACTAACCCTTTCATTATCGGAACAGCTCTAGCAGTCTGTTCTAGAGGACCTCACCCCCCCGCAGAGAGAGAGAGAGAGAGAGAGAGAGAGAGAGAGAGAGAACTGGAGCATGTAGTGTCCAAAAAGTTTCAATTATAAACATGTTTCAAGTAACAGAGAGAGAGAGAGACAGACGGACAGAGACAGACAAGACAAGAGACAGACAGACGGAGAGACAGGCAGAGAGAGAGAGTGAACCGAAGCCTGCAGCGTCGAAACAGATCAAAATGTAAATATATTTCTCGGAACAGCGCCAGTGAGTGGATATGGCAGCTTAATTCCACTGAGGCTTTGTGCAGAATATCAAAATAATTAATGGCGGTGTTTTTATTTTTATTTTTATTTATTTATTTTTTTATCTTTTGAGCGTCATACCATTATCTTTGATCTTTGTATCGTTTAGTATTTTTGAGAAGTGGGCATTGGGCTTGAAATATATACTGGATTTTGTGAACTGTGATTATAATACGATAACAAAGGGGAGGAGAAATAAAGAAGGAGGTAGAGAGGAGGGAGGGAGAGGAAGGGAGGAGAGAGGAAAAGGGGAGGAGAATACAGAAAGAGAGGAGGAAAGTATAGTATAGTAAAGGAAAAAAGCGAGTAAAGGAATTAGGTAAGGAAATAAGAAGGACGGAGGTGAAGTTAGGAAGGTTGGAGGTTGGTAATGGAAGAGAGAACAGAAGAAGGGAATGAAGAAGGAGTTGAAGGAGAGAATTTACGAAAAGGGAAAAGGAAAGTTGACAGATGGAGCGAAGGGAAGAAGTAGGAAAGGTTCAAGAGAAGGAGAAAGGAAGGAAGGAAGGAGAGAGAGAGAGAGAAAGAGAGAGAGAGAGAGAGAGAGAGAGGACGACACACTAGGGTCGCTTTGCCAGTCATTAGTGTGGGGGTAATGAGGTGGTGGTGGTGGTGATGATGATGATGAAAGTTTGTTGTTCTTCCACACACACACACACACACACACACACACACACACACACACACACACACACACACACACACACACACACACGCACACTGCGTTACATGACCTTACCATGAGAATGCATTTTGTGTGTGTGTGTGTGTGTGTGAGAGAGAGAGAGAGAGAGAGAGAGAGAGAAAGTGTCCATTTGTTAATAGCAGCCACTTGCTTGATGCAGGGTTAGTAATTATATAGATAGATTGGTAGATAAATAGATAGATAGATGGATGAAAAGGCATGGTAGTTAAACAGGCAGGTATATCTGTTCTTCCATTGATAGATAGATAGATAGATAAAGAGAATGATAGAGAGATAAAAAAAATATGGAGATGGTGTGAAAGTTAAATGCATAAAGAGAATGATAGATAGATAGATAGACATAGGTAGATAGATAGATAGATAGATAGATAGACAAAAATAGATAGACAAACAGCGCGGCAGATATAGTGAGATAGATAGATGGATTAAAAAAGATAGATAAACAAACACAAAAGCAAACATTCCATTTGTCAGCAGTAAAAATTTATCATTTTATTTATTTCGCGCAAACATATCCCAACCACCTCTGTGTTTGTTTTGTGTCTGTCCGCAAAAAACACACACGGGAACGATTTGTGTGTGTGTGTGTGTGTGTGTGTGTGTGTGTGTGTCGGGAAAAAACACACACGACCCAGAACCATACCTGCGTGTGTGTGTTTATTTGCATTTGTTGTTTACGATCTTGGGCGCAAACAGAGTGGACGAAGAGTTTGTTTGTTTGTGGTGTTTGTGTGTTTGTTGTGGCATTACGAAAGGTGTGTGTGTGTGTGTGTGTGTGTGTGTGTGTGTGTGTGTGTGTGTGTGTGTGTGTTATTAAAATGCGTTTTGGAAGTGGGAGAATTAGATGTCATTAGGGAGAGAGAGAGAGAGGCGAGGCGAGGCGTTTGTATGTATAAGTCCTTGTGTGTAAATGAGTGTGTGTCGGAGAGAGAGAAAGAGAGAGAGAGAGAGAGAGTTTGGCTGATTGATTGATTGGCAGTGAGGGAGGGAGAGTGAGAGAGAGACAGAGTGAGAGAGAACTTGGTGTGAGAGAGAGGCGGCGTTTGGGAAGATGGAGCATAAAGAGAA
>NC_137063.1:45442345-45487345 GCF_032717465.1 Coenobita brevimanus | reverse complement strand
GATGGATGAAATACAGAGAGAGGGAAGGATGAAAAGAATGAAGGAAGGCGAAAGGAAGGAAGGATGGAAGGAAGGAAAGAAATATAGAATAAAGAATGGATGGAGAGAAAGAAGGTTGGAATGAGAGAGAGAGAGAGAGGGAGAGAGAGGCGGAAGTGAAGGAGGAAGTTGTTTACATCTTTATTTTTCTTAACAGTTTGTTGCCTGTTCGTCTTCGTCTTAACTTTTCCAGGCCTCTCTCTCTCTCTCTCTCTTACACACACACACACGCACACACACACACACACACACACACGTCTTGAAAGACCTGTGCTTCGTGGGGCCAAGGAATGTATTTTTCTTCTAGCAAGTGATCCGCCTCCACCCGAGAGAGAGAGAGAGAGAGAGAGAGAGAGAGAGGGAGGTTGAAGGGAATCAGTAAGAGGAGGGGAGCTGATGAAATGAAAAGCGTTTGACTCCACTCAGTTTAGAAGAGCTGTATTGATGGACGGACCCGCTACCGACCAGACCGCCTGGGGCTCGGTATGGCTTAATTAGGTGAGGTTATATAATCCACCTGGTTTACCTGGGGAATGAAGTAATTAACGCTGATTGCCTGTCCTCAGCAACTCCACTACCAGGGAGTGTCTCTTCAACCCTTTCACTGTTGTATTCCAGCTTGGCAATTTTAATCAGGCTGGCAGCGGACGGTTTTGTTGAGAGAGAGAGAGAGAGAGAGGGGGGGGGAGAAAAAGGTGTGTACGATTATGCAACCTAATGTCTAATGTGAGTAGCAGGGAGACAGAAGGAGGAGAAGATGGAATATGGAGGGAAGATAAAGAAGGGAGGGAGGAGAAGATGGAATATGGAGGGAAGATAAAGAAGGGAGGGAGGAGAGGAGGAGGAGGAATGGAGAGGAAGAAAGGAGGGGGGAGGAATGAAGAGGAGAGAAGGAAAGGAGGGAGAAGGAAGAAAGGAAGAGGAATGGAGAAGAGAGAAGGGAGGGAGAAAGAGGGATGGTAGAATAAAGAGGAGAGGAAGAGGGGGGAAAAGAGTTTAAGAGGAACAAAGAGGGAAGAAAATAAGGTCAAGAAGAGGAGGGAAGGAAGGGGATGGAAAGTAGGAAAGGAGAGGGAAGAAGGAAGGAGAGAGAAGGGAAGAGAAGGACGGGGAGAGAGGGGGAGAAAATTGAGTTTCCTCCCCTCCTTCCCCCTCCCTCCATGTAGTAAATTCATCATCATTATAATTATCGTCTATCCTCATCATCAACGTGGCCATCATAATCACCATTATCCCCCTCCTCCTCCTCATCATCATCATCATCATCATCATCATCATCATCATCATCACCTCCCCTCAAATACACGGGGTAGGTGATATTCAGAACAAGATAAATAAAAACCCACAAAGTTCGGATGCCTATCAACACAGCACCACGTAAAAAAAATAACCATACATCCATTCACTCGCCATTCAACCCCTTCACTACGAATACCTCTTTATTATTGTATATATTCTTCAGATGATTCCATTCATATTTGGAGGATTATTTAATTGAAAAAAAAAAAAATCTTATGCCATCCAAATTTTCGTCCCCACCCCATGTATAAGATAAAAAAATAAATGAATAAATAAGCAAATAAAGATAAATAAAAGACATCCACATAATAAAACAAAACAAAAAACAGGAGATAGGAAGCCATTGAAGGAGCAAAGTTCTTATCAATTTCCCAAGATGGGGAACGATAAAGAATAAATAGCTTATCTGATGGTTATTCCTCGCATTATCGTTTATTAAATGTGTCTCCTGGTATTGCTAGAGTTTTTTTTTTATTCTATTTATTAAGTGCTGATGAAGAGGTAAAATTCTCCACTGCGTAACCCGGAAAGATGGCGTCCCGTAAGCGTGCCGTTGGGAGCGTATTAAATGAGGGTTGTGTAGACGAGAGTAGTGTTTGTTGATGTTTTACGGGTATTGGTAGGAAGATAGCTTTCTCTCTCTCTCTCTCTCTCTCTCTCTCTCCCCGAAATCAATCTCCCGAAAAAATAGACCAAGAAAGTGTTGTAAAAAAAACAAAGAAAGAAAAAAAGAAAGAAAGATCGATTCCCCCCCAAGTAGTAAGTCGTAACGAAGGTAATTTTGGTGGAGAGAAAATCGGAAGTTTGGAGGGAAAAATTGGAGGTTGGAGGAAAGAGTTGGAGGTTGGAGGAAAGAGTTGGAGGTTGGAGGAAAGAGTTGGAGGTTGGAGGAAAGAGTTGGAGGTTGGAGGAAAGAGTTGGAGGTTGAAGGAAAGAACTGGACGTTGGAGGAAAGAGTTGGAGGTTAAAGAAAAATTGGGGGAAAAAAAAAAGGGGGGGGGGGTAGGTGGGAAAAAAAAATAAAAATAAAAAAACTAGGTAGGAAAACAAAGAAATGGTCGCAAAAAAAAAAGTTAATGAAAATGGAGTGATGTAAAAGAAACAGGGGAAACTCTTAAAAAATGACGGAAATAGAAGTAAATCCAGTTAACCAAAAAAATGAGAGAGCAGGAAGTAATGTGGATAAGTGGTGGAAAAAAAAAGTGGAGGTTAACCAAAAAAAAGTGTTTGAGGTTTGTGTTAAAAAAAAATATATAAGACGTAAAGTTGGTGTGAAAAGTTTGTGGTGAAGTTGTAAACAGTTGGAGAGGGAGCCGTCACAGGGGCAAGTTATGAGCGGTGATATTGGATGTGGTGTGGGCGGGGAGGGTGTGTGTGGTGGGGGTGAGGGTGTGGTGGGACGAGGAGGAGGGGTGTGGTGGGGGTGAGAAGGAGGAGGGGTGTGGTGGGTAAGAATGTGGATGGGTGAGGAGGAGGGGTGTGGTGGGAGTGAGTGGGTGGGGTGGCGAGAAGGTGCGGTGTGGTGGAGGTGAGTGAATGGGGTGGCTGAGGGTGTGAATGGCAGGGGTTGGGTAGGTTTTTTTGGGGATTGTGGGTGAATGAGTTGGTGTGGGTTGAAGGGGAGGTTGTGGAGGTGGTTGTGGTGGGAGAGGCTTGTTATATTAGGGTTGTGAAAGGCTGTGAATGCTTGGAGGTGGGATGAGTGGGGGTTGTGGGGTGGTGTAGGGGTTGTGAGGTGGGGTTGTGGGCGACTAGTGGGGTTGAAGGATGCTTATGAGTGGGTGGAGGGTGGGATGGATGGGGGGGGGGTTGTGAGGGGTGGGTGGGGTATGGGTGGAGTTGTGGGTTAGAGAGAACTGGGGTTAGGGGATGGGGGATAAGAGCGAGGAGGATGGATGAGAGTGAGTTGGTGTAAAGAAGAAGGTGCTGGAGGGGGGGGGGGGAATAGAGGAGTTTCATAGATCATAGCCTACATTAACCCTTTCAGTACGAGGGGTCAGAGTTGAGTAAAATCATATTAAGGTAAAGAAAATGAACAATGGCGTACTGACTAAAAAAAAAAAAAATCATACCCTTTTTGGCATCTCATAAGAAGGGAGGTCACAGAACTTCCTCTCCTCAAATCTTCAAGCCATAGTGCTAATCTGCCTTAATAATCTTTGCGAGATCATAGGCATATATTAAACATCTCAACTACATCAACTTTAACATTGATGCTTAGAAATAAATTATAAACATACGGAGTAGGACTGTCTTGCCTCTCGCAGCACAAACTCATCCGGATGCAATAAAAAACAGAATCTCCCTTGCACAATAAGCGTCACCGTACTGAAAGGACAAATAAAACGCCCGCGCACGCACTCATTCACAGTTCAGTCTCAGATACAAAGAATAGAGATGATCAGAGTGGAGATGATCAGAGGAGAGATGTTCAGAGGGGAGATAATCAGAGGGAAGATGATCAGGGGGGAGATGATCAGAGAGGAGATGATCGGGGGGGAGATGATCAGAGGGAAGATGATCAGAGAGGAGATGATCAGGGGGAGGTGATCAGAGGGGAGATGATCAGAGAGGAGATGATCAGGGGGGAGATGAGCAGAGGGAAGATGATCAAAGGAGATGTGATCAGAAAAAAAATTAAATATGAGCACGATTTAATATACAAAACAACACATTACTCTGTTGAAAGACGCTGTGAACAAAAAAAAAAAGTATTAAAAAAAAAAAACTCCATTTCATCATCCATATATTTTTGCCACATCAGTAGAGTGGCAGTCCGGGTCTAGACTCCTGAGCGGGGATGACCAGCCTCATTCTTCCCTGAGTGGCGTTATGTGAGCAGTAAACCACAACCACTCCTCTGATATAACCTTAGAGGCTCAGTCCACTCAACGTAGTAGATGGTTTCTTGGTTCACAGCACTACATTGAGTGAGTGGATGGTGACCGTCGATTTCTTCCGCCAGGCTTTGTAGACTAAATCGCAAAGTGGACGTTGATACCTCCTGGAAGAGGATTACCCTTAGCGGCGAGAGGATTACACTGGGGGGATAAACTTTGATCTTTTAAAAGGATCTGCCCTTCATGTCTGAGGTCATTTTCTGATGGTGTGCTGTAAGAAAGGAAATATATATGAAGGTTGATTGGTTCCGGGTCTCTCTCTCTCTCTCTCTCTCTCTCTCTCTCTCTCTCTCGCATATTCCCACAAATGTATACCCTCCAAACAAATTTTATCCCGTGCCCTGGGTGGAGGCGTTTTGCAGGCTTAGTTAACTCCACATAAAAACGCTCCACATAAATTCCACCTCCAGCTCCATTCCACCCTAACTCTTCCCTCTAACCGGCCCTTGCTCCACTTGGCATTTTATTTTTTTTTACACCTAGCTTTTTTTTTCCGGAATTTCGATTTTGGTAAACTATTAATCGATTTTTTTTTTCTAGCTCATGAAGGATTTGGATTTCGACTGCTTCTATTAATCGATTTTTTTTTTTTTCAATTTTTCTCAAACTGGTCCTTGTATCACCAGCCATACTTTTTTTTTTTTTTTTTTTTTAGATCTGTGTTTTTACGGATTCGGATTTTGACAAGTTGTGTTTATCTTTTTTTTTTCTCTCTCTTTTTGTTCACCCTAGCTCTCTCTCTCTCTCTCTCTCTCTCTCTCTCTCTCTCTCATCGGTCATTTTTGTACTTTTTTTTTTTTCCTTTTTCAATGATTTTCGTGTGATTTTGATTTCGTCTACTTCTCCCTCTAACTCATCTTTCTTTTAACTTTCCACAATTTCTTCAACAACATATATATATTTTTGGCATGATTTAGATTTTTTCAAGTTTGTCTTGTGTGTCTGAATTTAACTTTATTATTAAAAAACATGAAGGTTTGCAGAATTTTTCGTTTCCAATGAATTTTTGACAACAGACACCTAAAAGTCGATCCGTTGATTTTGAGATGAAGGTCTGCAAAAATCGTCTATTTCTGTTATTATTTTATTATTATTATTATTATTATTATTATTATTTACAACACAGCCAAGAGCAAACCCATTATTATTATTATTACTATTATTATTATTATTATTATTATTATTATTATTATTATCATTATTATTATTATTATTATTATTATTATTATTATTATTATTATTATTTACAACATACAGCTAAAAGCGGACCCACTGACTTTAGGCCACCGAAACAGTCCATAATCCCTCCATATTGAGATGTCTGGATAT
The DNA here is from genome assembly GCF_032717465.1 of Coenobita brevimanus. Classification (NCBI taxonomy): domain Eukaryota; kingdom Metazoa; phylum Arthropoda; class Malacostraca; order Decapoda; family Coenobitidae; genus Coenobita; species Coenobita brevimanus. The sequence goes on along the minus strand of NC_137063.1, from coordinate 45,481,778 downwards.
ATTTCCATTTAACGCCTGGAGGTCATAGGCGGAGTGAAAGACAGGAGGAAGACCTTATCAGTGTTGACCAGGTGTGTTTAAGACAAAGAATACCTGTCTGAGTTGGATATAGAAAACGTGGTCAAAGTATGTAGTTTGACGGGTGGTGCGTGCCCGCCTTAATGAGGGAAGCAGCCAGGTAGAGAGTAGGTTTATAATTCATTGGCAAAAAGAGAGAGATTTAGGAGAGACTGCGAGAGGAGGAGAACTGATGTCACGGAAGGCCTTTGATTCCACCCTGATTGGAAGTTCCTTATTGAAAGAGAGAGAGTGGTGTGTGTGTGTGTGTGTGTGTGTGTGTGTTGTAGCTGGAATTTGTTTTTTTAGTATTTATTTTATACTGTTTTATGCCAAGACGGTTTTTATTGGGATTATGTTTTTTCTTTTTCTGGCATATCAATTTATACTATTTTGTTGTGTCTGGATTTTTTCGTTTTATATTTTTTCACTTTTTCTGATTGTTTCGTTGATCGGATTATTTTTTTGTTTTATTCCTATTGTTTTATCTTTTTATTTTATTTCGCTCGATTTTTTCCTTTCCGGATTTTTACATTGCGTGGATTTCTTTGAGCAGGATTTGATTTCGCAGTGATTTCTCTGTCCGGATTTATTCTTCTGATTTCTCTATTGTGATTTTTTTCCCGGATTTATTCTTTGTGATTTTGCGGATTGATGGGGTTAAATAAATCCCTCTAACCCTTTTCCCTGTAATCGGGTTATGTTCTTTAATCCTGTAATCCGGAGTCTTGTTTTAATATATCCATGTTCTGTGATTATTATTATTATTATTATTTGGGGGAATTTTCGGATTTTGATTTTTTTTTTGCCATGTTTTATTTTTCCATTGTATTTATGTCTCGTGGGCTATCTTTTTTTAATTCTTTATTTATATTGTTTTTTTCTCTGTGTTTTTTCGTGAGGAGTTTTTTTTTTTGGGGGGAGGGGGGAGTTTACGCTGTACTAGGAATATTGACTTTTTTTTGGCAGCATTTTATTTATTTATTTATTTTTTTTGGTTATCGGAATTTATTTTATCAGGAATCTTCATTTTATCTTGATTTTTTCGGTATAGTTTGAGTGCCTTTTTTTTTTGTTCCCTTTTCTTGCTTTTTTGCTTCACTTTTTTTTGTTTTTTCCTTCACTTTTTTTTGTTTTTTTCTGTTCACTTTTTTTCCTTTTTTTTTATTTTTTTCGTTTTTTTGTTTTTCGTCGTTTTTTTTTTTTCATTATTTAGTTTTTTTTCTCCGTCACTTTTTTAGTTTTTCTCTGTTCACTATTTTTTTTTTCTGTTCACCCTTTTTTTTTTTTTTTTCTCCCTGAACTGTTTCTTTACCATGATTTATTTTCCTGCATCCTAAATTTTCATCCTTATTTTTCTATATAAAGTTTTTTTTTTAATTGATTTTTCGCTCTTCGATTTTTTTTTTTTTTTAAACAGGCATCGTTTTTCCGATATTTTCATTTACGGACTTTATGCAGCCTTTTGTGTGTGTGTGTGTGTGTGTGTGTGTGTGTGTGTGTGTGTGTGTATGTGTGTATCTTTACCTGGAAAAATTAACGAATGTATAAATGAATTCCTGTATTGTGTGTGTGTGTGTATGTGTGTGTGTGTGTGTGTATGTGTGTATCTTTACCTGGAAAAATTAACGAATATATTAATGAATTTCTGTATTGTGTGTGTGTGTGTGTGTGTGTGTGTGTGTGTGTGTGTGTGTGTGTGTGTGTGTGTGTGTGTGTGTGTGTGTGTGTGTGTGTGTGTGTGTGTCTGGTGTGTGTGTGTATGTGTGTATCTTTACCTGGAAAAATTAACGAATATATAAATGAATTTCTGTATTGTGTGTGTGTGTGTGTGTGTGTGTGTGTGTGTGTGTGCATCGCGAATCAGCGTTCAAAACCTGACCTGTTCATTGTTCAAGCATTGTTGTTTTGTTCATAATGGGAGAGAGAGAGAGAGAGAGGGAGAGAGAAGTGGGAGTGGGTGATAGTGTGAGAGGGAGGAGGAATGGAAGGATGCAAGATCGAGAGAGAGAGAGAGAGAGAGAGAGAGAGAGAGAGAGAGAGAGAGAGTTGGGACTAAATTGCTTCTTAATAGCCGAAGTGACGAGTTCCTCCTGAGTTCCCCCGAGTTTGAAAGGAGAGAGAGAGAGAGAGAGAGAGAGAGAGAGAGAGAGAGTTGAGAAGAACGAGTAGAGGAAAATGAAGGACAAAATAGATAGATAGATAGACAAAGAGAGAAGCTTCATACATTAGAGAGAGAGAGAGAGAAATAGGTAACCCCATAGACAAGAGACAGCGAGAGATAGAGAGAAAAAAAGAGAAAAAAAAAGAGAGACATCACATAGATACCCTTCCCCGTATTTTGAAATTGAAAGTTGTCGCAAAGTGTGTCATGCAATATATATATACAAAAAAAAGGAAAAAAATATATATTGAAACTATACATATATATACACCAGGATCGGTCGGGGATACGGCGAAAGAATTTATATATTTAACCAAAGGGGGAGCTGTTGCAAAAAAAAAGAAAGAAAGAAAAAAAGAAAATGTAGGGTAGTGGTTAGGCGATGGAGTGGTGGAAGTGAGAGGACGCGAGATCTGCTGTACTCTTTCCACTTTAACTTGGCTCGGATTTTCGTCCTTTTCCGGTTATTTCCCGTAGCTCAGTGGCAGAATCAGACACTGCATCTCTTCTATAGCACTTCTTCGTGACTAGCATCATTCTAGTGTTAATTTAATGTTACAGCTCAATTTTAGGCCAAGTTTGAGTAAAAAGATTATAGTTGACATTTCAGTAAGTCACCCCCACTTATACCATCGCTAATACTACCACACCAGTCCTGAGTGAGACAGCCCTAGTACGTATCCAGTATGGACGGTGGGTATTGGTGGCGAAGTGGTGACATGTGAAGGTGTGTGAGGCCACGTAGGATTGCAGGGCCTGGGTTTGGGAGGAGAGAGAATTTTGTGTGATGTGGTGTGAGAGGGTGGTATGATAATGGTGTGGTGTGGTGAGAGGGTGGTATGATGTGGGGCGTGGTGTGGTGTGGTGTGGTGGGATGCAGTGTGGTGTGGTGTGGCGTGTAGTGTGGGAGTGGTATGATGTATGGTGTGGTTTGGTGTGAGAATGTGGTATGATATGTAGTGTAGTGTGGTGTGGTGTGGCCTCAATAAAGTCTAAGGGAGTAAAGCACCTCGTCCGAAAATGATTAGTGAGAGGCAGACCGATAGGGCCGCGCTGAGAGATATTTCCGCATCAAAAAGTTACGTCATGGTAGTGAAGGGATTAACTGTGTGTGTGTGTGTGTGTGTGTGTGTGTGTGTGTGTGTGTGTGTGTGTGTGTGTGTGAAATATGGTGTGTTCGTACCTTGGAATTTTAGTACCCTGAATTTAATACTATGTGCGTCTCTCTCTCTCTCTCTCTCTCTCTCTCTCTCTCTCTCACTGATAGAGTTTTTGAGTGAAGGATTTGTTGGGGAGGCGAATGGATGAACGGACTCGATTTTATTTCATATTTTATTTATGTTTTACTGATCTTTCATCTTTTGGCCCATTTTTGAAAGAGAAAGAGAGAGAGAGAGAGAGAGAACATTCTTTAATCACATAACTTCCCTCTCAGCGTCTTTCACTTCCCTCCCTCCTCTCTCAGGTCCCTTTCATTTCCCTCTCCATCCCTCTCATCTCCACTCTCCACTCTCAGACCTCTCACTCCTTCATTTACCAGTTCCCTCTCCTCCCCACTCACCTCTCCCACTCCCCACTCACTTCCCTCTCAACCCCTCTTATTCCTTCCACCTCTACTCAATGCCTTCCTCACTTCCCCCCCCACGCCGGCCACCCCACTCACCTCCACTCAGCCCACTCATTCCAGCGACCCCACACATGTCCATTTATTGTATCCCCCTCATCCTTCAGTCATTCCCACTCACCTTCAGTCTTCCTTCTCATCCCCCACTCATCCCACTCCCCCATTTTCTCCATTTACCCCACTCTCTTACTTATCTCACTCAGTTCCATTTACTCCATTCCCTACTCATTTCACACCCCACTCACCCACTGATTCTGCCCATCCCCACTTAACCCTATCACCCCACTAACCCCCTCACCCCACTCCCCTACTAACCCCTCTCATCCCCACTCGCCCCACTCATTTCACATCCCACTCACCCACTCATTCTGCCGACCCCCACTTATCTCCATCACTCCACTTACCCCCTCACCCCACTCCCCTACTAACCCCTCTCATCCCCACTCACCCCACTCATTTCACATCCCACTGACACACTCATGCTGCCCACCCCCACTTAACCCCCTCACCCCACTCCCCTACTAACCCCTCTCATCCCGACTCCCTCTCATCCCCACTCACCCCACTCCCCCTCTTTGCCGCAGGTGGACCGCAGCAGCAGCCGTCGCGTGGTGCTGCGGGAGGTGAGCCTGCGCACCTCCGGCAGGTATAAGTGTGAGGTGTCTGCAGAGGCCCCTTCCTTCCATACGGACTTCGGCACCGGGGAGCTCCTGGTCGTGCGTGAGTAGGGATGTGTGCGCGTGTGTGTGTGTGTGTGTGTGTGTGTGAGAGAGAGAGAGAGAGAGAGAGAGAGAGAGAGAGAGAGAGAGAGAAGTCTTAAGAAGGAAGGAAGAAAAGTATGACACGCCAAAAATATTCTCTGGCTTATTTAATTTACGCCGCAGTGGCTTGTAATGCTCTTAGACGTGAGAGAGAGAGAGAGAGAGAGAGAGAGAGTTCCAGTAATCTTTAATTTATGCATTAATAGATAGTAATCGTCTTAGAGGTGAGAGAGAGAGAGAGAGAGAGAGAGAGAGAGAGAGAGAGAGAGATGAGTTTTAAGTGATTCTCTCTCTCTCTCTCTCTCTCTCTCTCAATGCGTCTTATGAGGGATTGTGAGACACCAGTTTAATTAAGCATGCCCTCCTCACAGCTGCTGCTCCTAACTTACTTCCCGAGAGAGAGAGAGAGAGAGAGAGAGAGAGAGAGAGAGAGAGAGAGAGAGAGAGAGAGAGAGGGTCTTATTACATCTCTTCATTAGCTAGTAAGAGAGAGAGAGAGAGAAGGAGAGAGAGAGAAAGAGAGTCAGTCTGGGAGGGAGGAGAAAGAAAATACATCCCATCAAAGAACTTCTATGCTTTCATTGCCGCAAAAGCAAAAGTTCTTAGTAATACTTTTAGAGCAAGAGAAAGAGAGAGAGAAGGGGGGGGGAAGTTAATGAGAGGGGAAAAATCTTTGACTCCACCCCACTTAGAGGAGCTGTATGTGGTAAAACCCTCCCTGGTGAGCGCTGTGAATTAAAAATAAATAAATAAATAAATCAGTCATTAACAAGAGGTAGGGTCGGTTCAGCGCACCTAATAATTGAGAACATGATTTTGGTAGAAAGTAAATGTACAGTAGCTCGCGAAAATTAAATTAATAAATAGAGAGGATGAAGGAGTGAGTTCTTTATTGGTGAAGGTAAGAGGGTAGACGTGTGTGTGTGTGTGTGTGTGTGTGTGTGTGTGTGTGTGTGCTGTCAGTTGTACGTACATGCATACATACTGTACACTTGTTAATATTCATGTTCTTATTTTGCATTTGGTGTTGATACCATCTCTGATTTCTCGCGTTTGGAATATACCAGTTGTCTTGACGGAAATAATGACGACAACAACAACAAAAACAGCAGGATAATCAGGTACAACAGCAACAAACATCATCATCATCATCATCAACACAACAGACCCTTGAAGTCATTAAAAGCTAAAGTACCTAAATTAAAAAAAATAATGAGTGCTATTAAGGATGAGTGCTTGAGTGCTGGTAATTAGACTCGCAGTAGCTCATTACTAATTCCTTCCTTCCTTCCCTCCTTCCGTCCTTCCTTCCTTCTTTCCTCCTTCATTCATTCATTCATTCATTCCTGTCTTCATTCAGTCAATACTTCCATCCATTCTTCCTTCCATCCATTCTCCATTCTTTTCTTCATTTCTTCCTTCCTTCCTTCATTCATTCATTCTTATCTTCTTTCATTTTATTTATTTATTTCCTTCCTGCCTGCCCGCCTGCCTGCGTACCCTACATCCTTCTTTCCTTCCTTCCTGCCTTCCTTCTTTCCTTTTTACTTTCCTTCCTTCCTTCATTCATTCATTCTTTCCTTCCTTCCGTCCTTTCCTCTCTTCAAATTTTCCACCTTCGCCTATTAATTTTCTTCCTTGTTTTCTTCTATTTCTCTTCTCCTTTTTCTTGCTGGTTTCCTTTCCCTCCTTATTCTTAGTTTCTTTCCTTCCTTTTTCTCTTGCGTCTTTCCTTGCTTCCTTCCCTCATTCCTTCCTTCCTTCCCTCCTTCCTTCCTTGCTTCCTTCCATTCTTCTACCTTTGTTCCTTCCTTCTTTTCTTCCTTCGTTCTTTCTTTCTGTCCTGTGTTTCTTTCTTACTGGATAATACACCACACCACACCACACCACCACCTCCACCACCACCACCACCACCACCACCACCATCATCATCATCATCATCATCATCATCATCATCATCATCATCATCATCATATTAACAGCAAATGCAGGCAGGCGTGTAATATTTAAAGTCCCCAAACGTATGCCAACAAGCGACTTAATGTGGGTAATTAAGGAGTAGTTTAATGAGGTGATTAGGCTCCTAGTAGCTCGTTAGTAATACGCACCACGCCACATGCCACTGCTTTCCTTCCTTCCTTCATTTTATCCTTCCTTCGATCCTTCCTTCCATTCTTCATTCATTCTTTCATTCATTCATTCAGTCATTGTCCTTTTTTCCTTCCTTATTTCCTTGTCCTCATTTTCCTTCACACCACGCTGCTTTCATTCCTTTCTTTTTTCTTTTTCCCCTCCATCCTTTCTTCCTTCCTTTCTTTCCTTCCCTCCCTCCCTCCCTCCCTCCCTCCCTCCCTTCTTTCCTTCCTTCCTTCCTTTCTTCTTTCCTTCATTCCTTATTTCCTTCCTTCATTCCTTCTACCTTCCTTCCTTCCTTCCTTTCTTCTTTCCTTCATTCCTTATTTCCTTCCTTCTTTTCTTCTTTCCTTCCTTCCTTCCGTCCTTCCGTCCTTCTTTTCTTCTTTCCCTCCTTCCTTCCTTCCTTCATAGTAAATCATTAGTAATTATCACCCCACCGTTGCCTTCATTAATGGGCTTTACCTACTACATTCATTTTTTTCATTTCAATCATTCCCTAAAAATTTTGTCATCCATCCATATTGATTTTTGGACATTCATTTTTTCCCGTTTTCATTCACCATTCATTTCATTCATTTTTCACTCATCTTTATTCATCATTCATTCATTCTTCATCTCTTCCTTTATTCATTTTTCACCCTTCATCAGTTCATTCATCCCAAACCTCTTCCCTGGTCAAACACGGATCGAACTTGCGTCCTTTTGGTCAGGAGTCCACCGCTTTACCACTAGGCCACCACCAGCCGATCCCTAAATTGTCCACCCACGTCAGCGTGCTAATCGACCGCGCGTTCTCTCACTCAGTGGCCTAATGCCCTAACCACTAAATCAGCCTCTTCACTGCGATGATGTATATATTCCTCGTTTTCTATTGACCAGTTTATTCAACGTAGGGGAGACTATTTTATTTCTTTATTTATATTTTATAGTTAATCATTTTATTTATTTATTTTATTTATCACGTATTTTGTTTATTTTGTTTTATTTGTCTGTTTTTATATATTTATTGAAGTGGAAAGGTTTGATAGGGAACATGTTAATTGATTTATTTATTTTATCTGTTTAAGGTTTGATATGGGCTTAATTAAACCCCCTCACTGTTACGTACTGATATACCTCTAAATAAAAATCGTCTGAAGGCAGCAAGAGTGAAATATAAACTGGCATAAAATCGCTAAAGGTGGGAGCTTCGGGGCCCTGGGTGTGTTGTGGTGCGAGAGGGTGGTATGGCGTGGTATGATGTGGTGCGTTGTGGTGGTGGTGTCTGGTATGGTGTGGTGTGAAAGGGTGGTGTGGTGTGATGTGTGGTATGGTGCGGTGTGAGAGGGTGGTACGTTGTGGTGGTGTCTGGTATGGTGTGGTGTGAGAGGGTGGTGTGGTGTGATGTGTGGTATGGTGTGGTGTGAGAGGGTGGTATGATGTGGTGTGGTGTGATCTGATGTGGCCTCGTCAGAGTCACTAAAGTCTAAGGGAATAAAACACCTCGTATCCGAAAATCATTAAGGAGAGACAGACGGACAGAGCCGCTTGAGACAATTTAAAAAAAAAAAAAAAAGGTAAAGGAAAATCAACCCACCAACTCTACTTCCCACCCAACTCGTGCTCGACCTCGCGTCCTCTCAGTCAGCCGTCCACTTGCCTTACCACTAGACCCCCACCCACACCCAGCCAGTAACTGTGGGAGGTTTTGAAGTCGAAATGTTCATAATTCATATACCTCTTTGTGTGTGTGTGTGTGTGTGTGTGTGTGTGTGTGTGTGTGTGCGCGTGTGCGTGTGTGTGTGTGTGTATGGGCCGGGGGGAGGGGAGGGGTTATGTATATTTCAGGGCACTCTGTTAAAGGGGTAGGTTAGGTCTGATTGGGTTATGAGAGAGAGAGAGAGAATGTATGAATGAATTATTGTTTTTTGTGTGTAAATTGTTTGTTTGTTTGTTTGTATGGTGTAGATTTGGCTTATCAGTTTGTGTGTGTGTGTGTGTGTGTGTGTGTGTGTGTGTGTGTGTGTGTGTGTGTGTGTGTGTGAGTAGCCCTGTGTATGTTTTTGTTTATGTATGGGAGTTAGAGATGCACGTTCTCTCTCTCTCTCTCTCTCTCTCTCTCTCTCTCTCTCATTAACATTCTTCCCTCTTCCTTCGTTAATCCTCCTCCTTCCTTGTTATCTCCTTCCCTCCCCCTTCCTCGCTCTCCTTCTCCCTCTCTCTCTCCCTCATTCTTCCTCCAATCCCTCCTCTCTCTCCCTCCCTCGCTCCTCTCCCTCATTAGATCCATCACCTATGTAATTAAAAGGCTAATTAGCATAATTTTAATCACCCCCTCACTCTATGATCACGGAGATTAATTTTACTCATAAATAATTAAAACCGCTAATACACTCAACAGACGTGGGGACTTAGGGTTATTATTATTATTATTATTATTATTATTATTATTATTGTTGTTATTATTATTATTATTATTATTATTGTAATTTTATGGTAGGTGGGGGCGCTCTCCATCCACTCACTCGATGTAGTGCTGCTTTAGGTGTCTGTCCTTTCCTCTCTTCCTTCCTTCCCTTTCTGTCTTACTTTCCTTCATTCTTTCCTCTTCCTTCTTCCTGATGGGGCAACGTAGGATTGGATGATGGCTGGATGGATTATTATTATTATTATTATTATTATTATTATTATTATCATTACTATTATTATTATTATTATTATTAATATTATATTGTTTTTATTACTATTATTTTTATTATCATCATCCCCACTGTTGTTACACGCCAGAAAACAATGTAAACAAGGTGCAATTCTCCTCGTTTTGTACACCAATATTAATGTTTGTTCTCCTAATTGGACACCATAACATTTGCCAGGTAAATATTGGAAAATGTCACCTGCCGAAAAGTTACCTATAAATTCTTTCGTAACGGGGTCAGGGTTTTAGGAATAGGCTGTCTTTGTGTATCTATTTTATCTATCTGTGTCTGTCTATCAGTGGATCTATGTCTGTCTGTCTGTCTGTCTTCCTGTCTGTCTGTCTGTCTGTATATATTTGTTTGTTGCTGTCTCTTAATCTAAATCAATGTATTTACTTTCACCTTTCCTCTCACCCCCTCTCTCACTTTTCCTCCCTCTCGCTCCCTCTCTCTCTCTCTCTCTCTCTCTCTCTCTCTCTCTCTCTCTCTCTCTCTCTCTCTCTCTCTCTCTCTCGCTCCCTTTCTCACTTTTCCTCTCTCTCGCTCCCTATCTCACTTTTCCTCTCGCTCCCTCTCACTTTTCCTCTCTCTCTCTCTCTCTCTCTCTCACTTTTCCTCTCTCTCGCTCCCTATCTCACTTTTCCTCTCGCTCCCTCTCTCACTTTTCCTCTCTCTCTCGCTTCCTCTCTCACAGACACCCAAAAAAACAACCCCTACATGACAGGTGCAACTCTTTCTGGATAACCCGGAATAATGCACCTGTCCCGCTCACTCAGACTCACTTTCTTACTCTAACGCACTTTCTCTCACTCACACTAACTCATTTTCTCTCCATCTCACTTTCCCACTTTAACTCTCTCACTCTCTGACTCGCTTCCTGTCACTTTAACTCACCATTTCACTTTCACTCACTTCCTCACTTTCACTCAGACTCACTTCCTCACACTGTAACTCACTTCCTCTAACTCTTTTCTCCCCCCCACTAACTCACCACCTCACTTCCACTCAGACTCACTCCCTCTCACTCTGATTCACTAACTCACTTTCTCACTCACTCTTCTTCACTCACTCTAACTCACTTTCTCACTCACTCTTCTTCACTCACTCACTCTAACTCACTTTCTTACTTTTCTTCACTCACTCACTCAGTTTCTCACTCTTTTTTCTTCACCCACTCACTCTAACTCACTTTCTCACTCACCTTTCTTCACCCACTCACTCTAACTCACTTTCTCACTCACTTCTCTTCACTCACTCACTCTAACACTTTACTTCACTCAATTTTCTTCACTCTCTCACATCACCCACTCACTCTAACTCACTTTCTCACTCTCTCACAGATACGCCAGAGGACAACCCGCGCATCACCGGTACAAGGCCCCGGTACTACGTGGGAGACCCGGTACAAGTGAACTGTACCTCGTCCCCGTCCAAGCCTGCAGCCTCCCTCATGTGGTACATCAATGAGAAGCAGGTACGTGAGAGAGAGAGAGAGAGAGAGAGAGAGAGAGAGAGAGAGAGAGAGAGAGAGAGAGAGAGAGGAGGGTGGTGTTAAAAGCTCCATTTGACCGCTATTTAATTAATGTATAGGATTGAGAGAGAGAGAGAGAGAGAGAGAGAGAGAGAGAGAGAGAGAGAGAGAGAGAGTTTATAAATGTGTGTGTGTGTGTGTGTGTGTGTGTGTGTGTGGATGTGGGTGTGTAAGAGAGAGAGAGAGAATTTGAGTGTGTGTGTGTGTGTGTGTGTGTGTGTGTTACATAGACCCACAGATCACACAGACCTACTGTTCTCAGCGGGATGATACAGACTTCATATTTAAAGGCGCTGTTCTATGAGTCTGATTTAGAGAGAGAGGCTGTAATTGTGGTAGATAAATATAGCCTGAATGATTAAGATAGAGAGGTAGATAGATTGATTGATGGAGAGAGAGAGAGAGAGAGAGAGAGAGAGAGATTGATAGATAAATAGATTGGAAGATTGATGAGTTACTGATTGGTGGGTATATGAAGGTAGGAGGTAGACAGACATAGATGTGAACAGATAAATGGATCGATAATGCCGTAGACAGATAGATAGATAGACTGATAGATAGACCGATACACACTAATTCGCAGATAAGTACGATAAATAGACAGGTAAAGGGATAGGTAGATAGATAGTTACATTGGTGAAGTTTGTCTTTTTAAAATAATTATTGATGAAATTTAAAGAGGAGTGGAAATGGCGTGAAAAATGGATGTAGCGAAGAGGGGAAGAGGAAGAGGAGAGGAGAAAAAATTGAAAGAGAGAAGAGATTGAAGGCAGATGAGAGAAGAAAAAATAAAAAGGGAGAGGAGGGAGGAAGAAGAAGAGAGGAATCAGAAGAGATAGAAAAGATGGAAAAGAAAATATCGAGGGAGGAAAGGGAATGGGGAGAAGAGAGAAGTTGGAAGTGGAAATGAGAGGAGGAGGAGGAGGAGAGAGAAAAGAAGAGAGAAAAGGGCATAGAGGGAGGAAGAGAAGGGCGACAAGTGGGGAGAGTACTGAGGAGAAGAGATATAGGTGAATAAGGAGGAGGAGGAAGAGGAGAGGAAATTATAGATTAGAGAGAGAAGCGGGAGAAAAACGAAATGAAAACACGCTGGGAAGAAAATTAAGAACAGAGAGAGAGAGAGAGAGAGAGAGAGAGGAGGAGGAAGAGAAAATAAAGGAAGAAGAATGCAAATAAAAGAAAAAAACAGAGAAAACGCGAAAAATGAGGAAACACGAGATGTAAGACAAAAGAAAAAGTGAAAATCAGAATAGAAGCAGAAGAAAGCGAGGGAAGCAGGAGAAAGAACAAAGGTCATGTGTGAGAGAGAGAGAGAGAGAGAGAGAGAGAGAGAGAGAGAGAGAGAGAGAGTCTGAAAACATGGAAATAATAAACTGCATCAAAGGGAGAGTGAGAGAGTGAAAGAGAGAGAGGGAGAGAGGGATCCGGCTCAATCCCTCCTAACCGGCCAGAACAAGCCCCGCCACCCCTGTTATCCGGACCCAACCGAACTGATTCCCTTAATCCGCTTGTCCGCACACCGATTGACCGGAAAAAAAAAATGGAGACCTTTTTTTTTGGGGGGGGGAAGGGGGGATCTTTTGGATATGAGGAATAGAGTTGATTTTATGTTACCTTCTCTGAATTTATTTATTTGGGAGATGTAGGTGTTTGGACACCTGCAGTAAATTCATTCTCGGTCAGGTGTGTATTTTAATCCTTATTATAGATAGACAGAGAGATAGATAGTGGAATGCTTGCGGTCAGAGATCAATGCAGGATCCTACGAGACTTTGGTCGGTGTTCTTGTAGGGTAAGGAGGCTCCCCAGCACCTCTTCCCCTGCATCGTATTTCTTGACATGGCTGGTTGACATCCTTTTGAACATTATTGTCGCCCACCTTTACCAAGGCAGAGCGATAATGGTTTTGCCCGCCTCTGTGTGTGTATGTGTGTGTGTGTGTGTGTGTGTGTGTGTGTGTGTGTGTGTGTGTTCCCATTATATCTCATGAACGGCTTGAGCCATGATCATGAAACCTTCAGGGTATCAAGATATGTCCACAATCTTCCCCGCCGGGGTGGCGCCGCCACTTGCCCCCCCCCGGGGGGGGGAAGGATTGATATAACAGAGGATAGGACAGTATGGCGTAAGGAAAAGGTGTTTGGGATCTAGCCTGTAGAAACTTGTAGCTAGCTATGATTAATAATGCCTAATTTTTTATTATAGACCTTTTGGATTTTTCTCCCGATTTATGTATATATTTTTGTGGTCTTTTTGGTGTTCCAGTTGATCTAACCCCTGATGACCTGACTCCACCATACATGACCCCTCCTGACATGACCTCTGCACACCTAGCTACTGAACATGACCCCTAATGACCTCTACTGACCTCTGCTGACCTTACTGACTGCACTCACTAGAATTTTAATTAAAGGGGCACATGCACTCAGGCTGACATATTTAACGCAAGAGAGAGAGAGAGAGAGAGAGAGCGAGCAGGAAGGCAGGGAGCGAGAAAAAGGAAACATGAGAATCAAAACAAACAAATGAGAATGTAACTGAGAATAGGAGAGAGAGAGAGGGGGGGTGGGGTCACTCATAACAGAAGTATAGCGGAAAGGTGTGTAGCCTACGTGTGTTTTATTACCCGCACGCCAGAGGAAATAAAATAATAAAAATTGTGCCAGTAAAAAAAAATAATTGGAAGGAAAAAAAAAAGAAAAAAGTCGGACGCATAGCCTGAAAAATAATCTAAACAAGAACATAAAGGAAACAAGAAATTACAAATGAAAAAAGGCTGAATGAGTTTGAGAGAGAGAGAGAGAGAGAGAGAGAGAGAGAGGTGATGGAAAACGGAAGAAAAGTAGAAAGAAAATGGAAAATAATGAACAGCAAAATGGAAGAGTCGTAAAAAAAAAAATAAAAAAAAATATGGTTAGTGGTAGGTAGGGGCGCTTACCATCCATTCACTTAGTGTAGTGCTGCTTTGGGGTGTCTGCCCTCTCCTCTCCTCCATTCGTCTTTCCGTCCATCCTCTTCTGTCTTTCTTTCCTTCATTCTTTCCTCGTCCCTCTACCTACGGGTGACTTTACACTCCCTCTGCTGTCTTCCTTTTCTTCATTCTTTCCTCGTCCGTCTGCCTGTTTGTGACTCTACACTGAGTGACAAGCCAATGGTTTCCTGTACACCAGGAAACCATTTACTACGCTGGATGGGAACCATATAACCAAATTTTGGTGCCTGGTGGTTTAGTGGGTAATTATGCTCCAGTCGGATTGAGCCGGTTAAGGTTTATATCCAAGGAATGGTTGGGGTTGATTGCTCACGTAATGCCACTCAGAGATGAGTGAGGCTGGTCAGTCTCATCTTAAATGTCTGGACCTACTTGCCTAGCCCCGGGCGCCTACGCTTCGCATAGGGCAACGTAGGATTGGATGATGGATGGATGGATATAAAATATAAAACACACTAGATAAAATTATAAACATTGATGAAAAGGAATTATTTTTTCAGTATATAATTTTTAACAGGATTTAAATTAAAAAAAAATATATATATATATAAATGGAGGGATTTACCAGGGTAGATTTTTTGAAGGCTTGAGTGATGGATGAACGTGTAAATTATTTATTTATGAGGTAATGTTCTGATAGTTCTCATGTTTTTTTTTTTTACTTCATATTTCTTAATTTTTTTTTAATGTTGCTGGCTTTAACGTTTTCATATTAGGAGATGAGGTATGTAATATTAGTAATGGTGGTGGTGGTGGTGATGATGATGATGATGATGATGATTAATGTTTTCATCATCTTTCTATATTCCTCACAGCCAACATTTCTCTCTCTCTCTCTCTCTCTCTCTCTCTCACACACACACACACACACACACACACACACACACACACACACACACAGAACCCTTAGCATTGTCCACATCATGTCAGTGGTCGATGAATTAAGTGTTCAGCGGATAGATAAAACGATTAGGTGTTCAGACGCACGAGTAGATAGATGAACAACTTTAATGAACAAATCTCGTGAACAAATCTCTGCCTCCTATCACTCTTTCTCAGATAAAAAAAAGAAAAAGAAAAAAAGAAAGTAAAAAGAAAAATGGATATACCTGGAATTAAATAGTGGAATTGTAGTGGGTATACCAGGGCTGACGGAGACGGTATTAACACTCCCAGGCTCCTTTGGAATTGAATGCCGGAATAAACGTGACTATGAAAGGGTTAAGGCAGTTTTTTTTGTTCATTTTTTCTGTTCTATATGGTTGAGTTGAAATTTGATATACAGAGATAATGTTAAAGAAAAAAAATATATATGGCAGGAGTTAGTGTGTTAAATATTCAGTTCTTTTTTTTATCCACTTTTTTTTTTTTTTTGAGTCATACGCACCATCCACTCAATATAGCGCCACCTTCAAGTGACCCTTCAACCCAGGATACCGTTCACTACGTTGGGTGGTAACTATACAGTGGCGCCTGGTGGTCTTGTGGGTTACGGTGCTTCAATCGGAGGGGTGGTTGGGATTCAGTGCTCACCTAATGCTGCTCAGGGGATGGAGAGGCTGGTGACCGTCGCCATAAATGTCGGGACTGAGTAGCCTAGCCCCAGGACCCTACTTTCTGGTCTCGTATGCTTCTAATGGAGAGAGAGAGAGAGAGGGAGAGAGAGAGAGAGAGAGAGGGAGAAAGAGAGAGAGAGAGAGAGGGAGAAAGAGAGAGAGAGAGAGAGAGAGAGAGAGAGAGAGAGAGAGAGAGAGAGAGACCGGATGTATTGTGATGGTAGAATGATTTTTTTTTTTTATTATGTTGAGGATATTACACCCACCCACACACCATCCACTCATCCATATCCACTTACCCACTCTCTCCACATCCTTATCTCACCCCCTTCTCCACCTTATCTCACTTCAAGATCATCCACATATCCACTCCAGCCACCCATCCTATCCCACCCATCCACTTTATTCCACCAACTCCACCAATTATTCCACCCATCCAACCATCCACCCACCATTTACTCACTTATCCGCTTCCACTAAGCCATTCACTCACCAGCCATCCACCTCTCCCTCCACACAGGCGGACAGCAAACATCCATCCATCCATCCATCGGGTCAACCATCCATTCAACCATCCACCCATCAAACCATCCATCCATCCACACATCCATCCATCCATCCACCTCTTCCACCAATCCATCCACCTGTCCACTAACCATCCATCCATCCACCCATCCACTAACCATCCATCCATCCAACCATCCATCCATCCATCCATCCATCCATCCATCCATCCACCCATCCACTAACCATCCAGCCATCAAACCATCCATCCATCCATGCATCCAACCATCCATCCATCCATCCATGCATCCAACCATCCATCCATCCATCCATCCAACCATCCATCCATCCATCCATCCATTCACCTCTTCCACCAATCCATCCACCCATCCACTAACCATCCCTCCATCCACACAGGCGGACAGCAAACTCCTGATCGACTACGCCCCCGTGCCCACGAAGGAAGGCCTCGAGAAGTCCATCCTCGGCCTCCACTTCCGGGCCACCTTGGAACACCTGCGCAGCGGCCGCCTGGTGTTACGGTGTTCCGCTACGATTGCCGCCGTGTACTACCGTGAGAGTACCGTGAGGACCAGGGCAAGGCTGACGGAGAGGGTGCACATGCCGGAGAGTCACAGTATTTTTTCCGGTGAGTGGTGAGACGAGGAGAGTTAGTGTTGGGGTTGAAGAGGTAATTTGAGCATGGAGAGTTTGGCTGGGTGGAGGGCTGGGTTGAGAGATGGTTGAGGTGTAGGGAGGAAAGGACGGAGAGTTATGTCATCGTAGGCCAGGGCAGGATTGACGGAGAGGGTGCACATGCCAGAGAGACAATTTATTTATTTATATATTTATTTTTTCTTGTGATTGAGAGACAAGGAGAGTTTGCGCTGGGGATGGAGAGTTGCGTTGAGAGAGGATCCGTGGAGGGTGGAAAGTAGAGTTAGATCGTCGGTGAATACAAATGAGTTTGGAATGGATAGACGGTTGGAGAATATGAGTTTGGAATGGATAGACGGTTGGAGAATATTAATACAAATGAGTGAGGAATATTAATAGAGAGATAGAGAGGAATATTAATAGCAAGATAAAGAGGAATATTGATAGGGAGGTAAAGAGGAATATTGATAGAGAAATAGAGGAATATTAATAGCGAGATAAAGAGGAAAATAGATAGCGCGATAAAGAGGAATATTAATGGCCAAGGTAAAGAGTATGTTCATAGCAAGGTAAAGAGAAATATTCATAGCGAGATAAAGAGCAATATTAATAGCAAAATGAAGAGAAATATTCATAGCGAGATGAAGAGGAATATTAATAGCGAGATAAAGAGCAATATTAATAGCGAGATAAAGAGCACGAGATAAAGAGGAATATTAATAGCGAGATAAAGAGGAATATTAATAGCGAGATAAAGAGCAATATTAATAGCGAGATAAAGAGCAATATTAATAGTGAGATAAAGAGCAATATTAATAGCGAGATAAAGAGCAATATTAATAGCGAGATAAAGAGCAATATTAATAGCGAGTTGAAGAGCAATATTAATAGCGAGATAAAGAGCAATATTAATAGCGAGATAAAGAGCAATATTAATAGCGAGATAAAGAGCAGTTTTAATAGCGAGATAAAGAGCAATATTAATAGCGAGATAAAGAGCAATATTAATAGCGATAAAGAGCAATATTAATAGCGAGATAAAGAACAGTTTTAATAGCGAGATAAAGAGCAATATTAATAGCGAGATAAAGAGCAGTTTTAATAGCGAGATAAAGAGCAATATTAATAGCGAGATAAAGAGCAGTTTTAATAGCGACATAAAGAGCAATATTAATAGTGAGATAAAGAGCAATATTAATAGCGAGATAAAGAGCAATATTAATAGCGAGATAAATAGCAGTTTTAATAGCGAGATAAAGAGCAATATTCATAGCGAGATAAAGAGCAATATTCATAGCGAGATAAAGAGCAATATTCATAGCGAGATAAAGAGCAGTATTTAGTACATAAAGAGCAATATTAATAGCGAGATAAAGAGCAGTATTTAGTACATAAAGAGCAGTATTAATAGCGAGATAAAGAGCAGTATTAATAGCGAGATAAAGAGCAATATTAATAGCGAGATAAAGAGCAGTATTAATAGCGAGATAAAGAGCAATATTAACAGCGAGGTAAAGAGCAATATTAATAGCGAGATAAAGAGCAATATTAATAGCGAGATAAAGAGCAGTTTTAATAGCGAGATAAAGAGCAATATGAATAGCGAGATAAAGAGCAATATTAATAGCGAGATAAAGAGCAATATTAATAGCGAGATAAAGAGCAGTATTAATAGCGAGATAAAGAGCAATATTAATAGCGAGATAAAGAGCAATATTAATAGCGAGATAAAGAGCAATATTAACAGCTAGATAAAGAGCATTATTTATAGCGAGGTCCAGATACAGATTATTTAAAATGTGGAGTGTGTTTACAGGGTTTATTGTGGTTGTAATTATTAATCTGTTGATATAACCATGATTTATTTAACCTCTCTCTCTCTCTCTCTCTCTCTCTCTCTCTCTCTCTCTCTCTCTCTCTCTCTCTCTCTCTCTCTCTCTCTCTCTCTCTCTCTCTCTCTCTCATTATAATTTTTTATCAGTTTATCTTCAGTTTATCTCAATTTAAATATCTAAGCACGCACCCCTGTATCGCTATCTGTCTATCTATCCATCTGTCTATCAGCCAATGAATCTATCAAAGTCAGACAATCACTATACAAACATGATCAGAAGTGTGGCTTATTAGGTATGAGGAGGGATATTCTTTGTGTTTTGGGAGGAATATTCTGTCGTTTGGGGAGGAATGAAAGACGAGGCAGGGCACAAGGCTGCCTGGGAAAATTTACGTGTTCAAAATTCACCTGTTCAAAATTCGCCTGTTCAATAATCGTCTGTTCAAAATTTACCTGTTCAAAAATCGCCTGTTCAAAATTTACCTGTTCAAAATTTGCCTGTTCAAAATTCACCTGTTCAAAATTCGCCTGTTCAAAACTCACCTGTTCAAAATTTACCCATTCAAAATTCACCTGTTCAAAATTTGCCTGTTCAAAATTCGCCAGTTCAAAATTCACCTGTTCAAAATTTACCTTTTCAAAATTCACCTGTTCAAAATTCACCTGTTCAAAATTTACCTTTTCAAAATTCACCTGTTCCAAATTTACCAGTTCAAAATTTACCGGTTCAATATTTACATGTTCAAAATTCACCTGTTCGAAATTTACCTGTTCAAAATTCTTCTCATCTCTTCTACAGGTGTGGAGAGAGGCGGTGTGGGGGCGTGGGGGGTGGTGGTGGGGGTCGGGGTGGGGGTGGCTCTCCTCAGGTAGCACCCCACCCCCCGTGACCCACACACCTGGCACCATCACACCTGCAAATGAGGTGAGTCAGGTGTGCAGGTGAGTACATGAGTGAATAATTGAAGGTGAATCAGATTAATAAATGAAGAATATTGAGTGTGTGTGTGTGTGTGTGAGAGAGAGAGAGAGAGAGAGAGAGAGAGAGAGATTGTGTCCATTTTCTTTTATTCAATGCCCATAACTATTACATTTGTCGCACTGGCATATTCCGTTTTCTCTTGCTCCCCCCCCCCATGCTTTCAGGTAATAGTAGGGTAGATAGATAGATATACAGATAGACCGATGGATAGGTAGATAGATAATAGAGGAAGATAGGTAGATATACATAGGCAGAAAGATGGTTAGATAGGCAGGTAGATAGATACATAGATAAGTAGATAGATAGATATACAGATAGATAGGTATGCAGATAGATGGATCGATGGTTGGTGGGTAGGTGAGTAGGTATATAAGAGGTAGTTAGGGAGATAGATCGATGGACAGATAGATAGATAGAGGTAGTGCAAATAGATAGACACAGGCTTGTTTAAATGGTAGATAGATAGACACCCTGAAGTAGTAGACAGGTACGATAGATAAACAGGAGATAGACGGACAGATAGGTAGATTTTTAGATAGATAGAGATAGATGAATTGACAAAAAGACAAAAAAAATCTCAAGCCAAAATAGCAGATAGACAGACTGATAGGCTGGTTCATTTATAGATAGATCGACAGACAGATGGAGACAGAATGAGACAGATCAACAGACAGACAGAAATATAAACCCGAGATAGTCAAATAGGCAAAAATAATACAGAGTTAAGTAGCTAGGTAGATTGATATAGATAGATGAATAGAAATAGGTATAGGTAGATAGACAGACAGGTAGATAAACAGATAGATAGACGGATGAATAAGTAGATAGAACAAGTAGATAATGCCTAGATACAGTATACAGGTAGATATATTAAAAAGCCTGCGTGTTCCCTGGGTGTGCTTTTAACCTGTCATTTGCGTTCATGTTTCAGGTATGATGTGGTGTCCGCCATGTACACCCCCCCCATTTCCTAATCCCCCTCCCCCTTGCTCCCTCCCCCCTTCTGAACCCCCTCCCACTTACCCCCTCTCCCCGTTAACCCTTCTGCTTCCCCCTACCCTCCTTTCTTCCCCCACCTCTTCTCTCCCCTGCCTCTGCTACCTGTCCACCCATTCGTGCACTCCTTCCCTCTTCTTTTCCTCCCCTTCCCTTCCCTCCCCTCCCCCACACCCCATGTTTATCCCCCTTCTACCCCCTCTTCTCTCTCCCTCCCCTGCTTCCTCCCGCTCTTCCCTTTACTGTTTCAGCTTTAACTATACTTTCCTTTCTTCCATGTGACTCATTCTTCCTAACTCCACTCCTTCCACACCTTCCATTCAACACCACACCTGAATCACCCCGTCCTCTTTCCACTCTTCTTTCCATTACACCCCATTCGTCCTCTCATTCCACAGCATTATACCCCAGTGCTCCTATCATCCACCACCCGTTTACATTCCACCCTGAGCCTCATTCCACCTCACATTCACTCATCTTGCCCCACTCCACCACTTCCTTTCCACATTATACCTCTTTCCATTAACTCTGTCACCCCCTTCCTTCAAGTAGTACTCATAAATTCCTCCATTATCCTCTCTATTCTTTCCTACCCAAATATCTCTGACTTGTATCCTCCCTTACACCCTCCATCTTCTCCATTCTCGCCCCTCCACCTCCTCCCCTCTCTACCATTCTCATCCCCTCCCTCCCACCTCTCCCAGTCTTCTCCTATCTCTTCCCTCACCCCTCTTCTTTCCTCTCTCTTCCCCTCCCACTTCCCCTCCCCATTTTCAGCTTGTGCCAAAGAGCCAATCTATACTCACCGAGGACCAAGTGTCGAAGCACCTAATACAAACCACTGAGTGAACCCATGAAAAATAAGCTTTTGAACCCCTTTGAAGAGCTAAATCCCTTAAGATAACAAGTCATGGAGGAATTAAACCTTTGTGAAACCGAACCGTCGAGGAATGAAACCACCAGGAAGATGAAACAAGAGATCGATTCAACAAGGTGGTGAATCGAGTCAAACCACCAACGATATTATTTAAAAGTTGAACCACCAAGGATGTGGATTGATTTGAACCACCAGTAATATTATTGAGGAGTTGAACCACCAACAATATGAACTAAGCTGAACCACCAGCGATATTACTGAAGAGTTGAAGCACCAAGGATGAGAACTTGAGTTGAACCACCAACGATGTGGCTGAAGAGTTGAACTACCAAGGATAAGAGTTGACTCACTAGGTATAAAAATCAAGAGTTGAAACACCCGGGATATAAACAATAAAGGAGGTAAATCAGCAGGTAAACCAGCAAGGGTGTGAATCAAGAGTCGAACCAGCAAGGATGTGAATTTAGTCGAACCACTAAGGATGTGAATAAAAAAAAAATCCATCTTTTGAGAATTTGAATAATTTAAGAGCTGCAATGTTCCGTGAGTTGGTGCGGAGTAGAAACTGACTGTGAGAAGGCACACCACTGCAGATAGGAGTCAGCAAGGCGTGGAAGCATTATACGGATCACTGGAGAGTCGAACCATTGAAGACCTGAAGCACCGAGGAGACAAGTGAATTGAAGCGCGGAGGAGGCAAGTAAGTGAAAGTGTAAGTTATTCAAGAACCAAGGCACTGAGAATTTTTTATTTGGAACTAGTCAGATCTTTGAAGAATCGAACCACTGACCTACTGGACCACTGAAGAGTTAAACCTGGTAGGAACCAAACCATTTGAGTCGAAGCACACAGAAAAACCACATCATTCAAAAAGTCAAAACACTAAGAAGTCAGAGCACTAAGCAAGCCCCTTAGTCAAAAACATATTAAGATGGCTAGCCACTAATAAACCAAGGTCTCTGAGGAAATGAACCTCTAGGAAATCGACCAACTCAGCCATGAAAGAGTCGAAATTCTTAGTTTAAAAATTAAAAATATATCAAAATAAAGTTTAAGCAAATTTCTAATACCCAAAGATCACTGAAAAAGTAAGTATCTAAACATTCTCATTCAGTTTACCGAAACATTTATAAACACGCAATATTAACCTTTTTACAAGATTCTTAATAAGCTGAATATAATCGTCTAGAGGTGACAAAACAGAAATAAAAGGCGTCAGTGTATTGAAGTTAATTGAGACAGTTTCTAAACGCTTAAAGGAGGGTAGAGTCTCTTGAAAATAAACAGCAATATGAGAGAGCCGTCGTTCCTTCCTGCAGTTCCTTCATTCCTTCCTTCCTTCCTTCAGTTTCTTCAGTTCCTTCCCACCGTTCTTCCCTCAGTTCCATCCTTCCTTCCTCCTTTCAGTTCCCTCCCTCCCTTCCTTCCTTCCTTCTGTCCTTCCTAAGCATAATAAAATTGTTCGAAGGTATGCTGGAAGAGTACACAATCGCTCTGAAAAAGTTGCTGATGATACCTGGTTTTTCCTTGGCCCGTATTCTCGCCAGTTAAGGGAGCTCCCTAACACCTTTTCCTCAGCGATTTATTTATGAGTCAAGGTTGCTCACTAACATCTCTTCCATAGCAATTTAATTTTGGGTTAAGGAAGCTCCCTAATACCTCATCCTTAGCGATTTATTTTCGGATCTGGCTGTTTAATATATTTCTCTGCGTTATTTATGCAGAATTTGGCGATATTGGAAGAATTTATGTATCGCAGAAGGGGACAGTCAGGTGTAATAAGCAGAATAAATCGTTTATTAAAAGGTGTTGGGGAGCTTGCTCAACGGACCAGAATACCAGCCAAGGACGTCATCGCAATGGAGAAAGACAATTCTCTCTCTCTCTCTCTCTCTCGTCCTTCTCCTCCTCCTCGTCTTCTTTTTCTACTTTTTTTCTTCTATTTACAAAAAAAATTGACGTTACAGTACTTTATGGCAGAAACTTAGAGAGAGAGAGGGAGTAAAGGTGAGGCCACGAGGGGCGATGAAGGATTAAAGAAAAAAAGCAAGGGAGAGAGAAATTGTGAGAAAGTGAGCAGCAGAAGAAAGAGGTTCAGTGGAAGGGAGAAAAAAGAAGAGGTGAGGCTTAGAGAGAGAGAGAGAGAGAGAGAGAGAGTATGGAGGGAGGAGATTAGGAGGGAGTTGGTTGAAAATATTGCCATCTGTCTCTGTATTGAATTTATATTTCTCTTAATTTCCAGTTGATGAAAGAATTGATGATTGATGAAGAGGTTGCCGTCTGTGTATTTAGGTTGGTTTTCACATCATTTTCCAGTTGATATAAGAGTTGATGATTGATGAAAGGATTGCCAGCGATTTGCATGATTGGTGAGGGTGGGTCAGGCTCGTTTCGGCATCTGTGTCTGATGGACTGGGGAAGTTCTTTGACCCTATAATTCCTATTGACTTTGATGCAGTTATTCGTGAAGTTGGTGATGGATGGTGATTTCGCCGACTCTTAAGTGATTAACAACCCCAAGTGATTAGCAAAGCGATTAACAACGCATGACTCCTAACAGCCCCAATTAACAACCCTAACCCTTCAACAACCCTCTCAGAACGATGACGTTTGTAATTTCAACCATCCCTCTGCTGCCCAATGCTTCTAGTCTCCCCTCACCTGAATAAAATCGTCTGGAGGTAAGAATAGACTTAATAAACACCTTAAAATTATTTGACCTCTGCCCGTGTGACCTCTGGCGTCTTGTACTGAGAGAAGCAGTGTATGTTGTCACCTTTTTCTTTTCTTTATGTCCGTCTGTCCTCTTTTTTCTTTCTGCCTGCCTGCCCGCTTGTCTGTTTTTTTCTTTTTTCGTTTTTTCCTTTCTGCGTCTCTCTCTGTCTGTCTGTCTCTCTCGTCTTCGTTTTTTTTCTCTCTTTCTTTCTTTGCCTGTCTGTCTGTCCGTCTTTCTCATTTTCTTTCTTTCTTTTTTTGAGGGGAGAGCGACATCCTTTGCAGGCTTTCGGCATTTTATTTGTTTATTCTTATTTTGTTTTTTTTACTAGCATTTTTGGTATGGTTTCAGAGGGTCGGTAATTTTAGATATTGATTGTTACTGATGGTTATTGATTTGGTTATTGTCGGTAATTGAGGTAAACTGAGCTGGTGATTGAAGGTAATTTCGGTAACCCCTTCAGCTCGAGGACTTTTTTCTTTTCTCATCCCTTGTCTTTCTTTTTTCTTTTTTGCTTTTTTTTCCTTTTTCTTTTTTTTTCCTTTTTTTAATCCATCCTCAGACGATTTTATCCAGCTGATCAGACCCCTCGTATTGAAGGGGTTAATGAAGGCTGTATACAACCCCTTCAGCTCAAGGTCTCTCCAAAAGCTAATGGTGACCACAAACAAATCGCCTCCATGTCTCCCTGTCCCCTGCCATTTCGCTGCCCTACCCCCAGCCTCTCTCATATACCTCTCCACTCCATCCATCCATCTCATCCTCGGTCTCCCCCTCCCTCTCCCCCTTCCACCTCCCTCATACGCTCTCCTTGTTAGTCTCTCCATCCTCTCCACATGGCCAAACTGAATAAAACCAGTAGGAAATAGTAAGAAAATAGCACAAATATCCGACATTATAGTGACGAGGGTAATACTGTGGTTAACGAGGGAATTGGGTAGTTAGGGAAAATACATGGCCAATTGCAGGTCATTATCCAGAGAAAGATTATTGTGGGCGATGGTGTTTAAATTTCTCTCTCTCTCTCTCTCTCTCTCTCTCTCTCTCTCTCTCTCTCTCTCTCTCTCTCTCTCTTTATTCTTAGCTGTTTATCTATGTGGTTATCTAGCTATCTATCTATCGCCTTGATCCAGGGAAGGGTGGCCACAAACGATCGTCTCCATGTCACTGTGTCTGCCATCAGGTTGCCCTTTCCCCAGCTCATACACCTCCTCCCTTGCTCGTCTACCCCTCCACTTCATCCCTTCATCTCATCCTCGGTCTCCCGCTCCTTCTCACTCACATACACACTCCTTGTCAGTCTTATTATCCGTTCTCTTCACTGGAGTCATGAAGGCGCCATGAGTAAGTAGAGTGATGAGTTTGAGAGAAAATGTGAAGAAAATGCCGAGAATATTTTAGGAAATGTTAAGAAAATAGTAAGATATTAAGAAAATATTAAGAAATGTTAAGAAAATATTAAGAAATGTTAAGAAAATATTGATAAATTTTTAAGAAAATATTAAGAAATGTTAAGAAAATATTGATAAATTTTTAAGAAAATATTAAGAAATGTTGAGGAAATGTTAAGAAAATGTGAAGAAATTTTAAGAAAATGTTAAGAAAGGTTAAGAAAATGTTTAACAAATCAGAAAATGTTAAGGAATGTTTAGAAAGGTTAAGAAAATATTAAGAAAACGTTAAGAAATACTAAGAAAATTGAACAACAACAAAAATTTCTTTCACCATTTGGGATATATTTTCAGCATATAAAGCGGAGTGGCGTCAGCGAGAATAGAGTATAAATGGTGTCTCATCGAAGGAGTCAGGAATACATGTTAGAAAAATAGTTGTTTCTTAATTAGTGTTATATTTATCCGGGAGTATTACCGGGAGAAATTATTGAAGATATTATTACAAAAAAATTACTTGAGAACACTTATAAGAATACTTGAGGAACACTTATAAACTTAATAAAGAAAAATATAAAGTGATTATAAGTAGTAATTATGGAAATGTGTAATTATGGGAAGTAACTACTGGAAAAATTTAAAAAAAAAGGCAGTCTGAAAAAAAATGAAAATTTTGGGAAAAGTCATGGAAAAAGATTTGGCGAATTTTTATACCAGGAAAAACGGATAGAAAATTGACAGTGGGAAAGGTAATTATAGAAAGTATTTATTAGTAATTTTAGAGAATAATAGGAAAGTAATTTTATACATACGTGAAGAAAAGACTGAAAATTATGAAAGTTAATTACTGGAAAATAATCGTGGAAAATGAAGCTAGATAATAGTTAGGAAAAGTAATTACGAAAAGATACTAGTAAAAAGATAACTAAAAATGGTACTAGGAAATAGATAACTGTAAAAAAGATACTAGGAAAAAGATAACTGTGGAAAAAAGATACTAGTAAAAAGATAGCTGTGGAAAAAGATACTAGGAAAAAGATAACTGTGGAAAAAAGATACTAGTAAAAAGATAGCTGTGGAAAAAGATACTAGGAAAAAGATAACTGCGGAAAAAGATAACTGCGGAAAAAAGATACTAGGAAAAAGATAACTGTAGAAAAAGATACTAGAAAAAAGATAACTGTAGAAAAAGATACTAGGAAAAAGATAACTGTGGAAAAAAGATACTAGGAAAAAGATAACTCTGGAAAAAAGATACTGTGAAAAATATAACTTGAAAAAAGATACTGGAAAAAGATAACAGTGGAAAAAAGATACTAGGAAAAAGGTAATTTCGGAAAAAATAATAATGGAGATATTGTAAAAAGTACCTTGAAAAAAATATTGTAAAAAAAAATGTTATGGTAAAGTAGTTATAAAAGAGCAATTATTAAAAGTATTATGGAAAAAATAATCATGAAAGTAAATCACAGAAAAAAATAAAAATTTTCAAAAAGTGTATGTTTAAAATGAAAAAATGAGAAAAATAATAATAGGAAAAAATAATTAGAAATGCGATTAAGAAAAAAAAATAAGACCAATTGAAAAAACAAAAATTTATATATAGCTCAAAAAATCAGAATCATTAATAATTTTTTTTTATACTGCAGTAAAATTTTGACTTTGAGGAAATTTTAAAAATAAGTAATATATTTTATTTTTTTGACATGTATATTCCAGCCAAATGTAGATATCAAATGTATATAATAAGAAAAATACATTATGTATATCCTCATGCACACACACCGACCCTCTTCATGTATGTATGTATGTATGTACGTCATTGCACAGTCATGTACGCGTCTACTGCACCCCTCTTGTTGTACACATGTAAGGAAAAATAAAAATAGGTGTAGGTGTGTTTTTATTATTATTATTATTGTTATTATTATTATTATTATTATTATTATTATTATTATTATAATTATTATTATTACTATCATTATTACGTCTGCTACCCCTACTGCAACTACTACTACTACTACTACTACTACTACTACCACTACCACTAGTACTACTACTACTGCTACTATTGCTACTGCTACTACTGGTATTACTGCTACTGAAACTATTATTATTATTATTATTATTATTATTATTATTATTATGACTACTACTACTACTACTACTGCTACTATTATTATTATTATTATTATTATTATTATTATTATTATTATCATTATTATTATTATCATCATTTAATCAGTATTCATAGTAATGTTATGGAAATTACCATCCTTTTAAAATAATGTGTCCGAAGATTTTTTTTACAAATTATAAAAATATCATTATTATTCATAGCATTCATTGTCGCCATTTATTTTCTAATTATATAAATGAATTATGAGAATATTAGTAAAGAATATAGTTTTTTATATATTTTTACCATATATATTTTTATTATTTGTTCATTTTTATTTTATTGTATTTATTCATTTATTTTTTTGTTTATTTATTTATTAATTATTTTATTTTATTTATTTATTTATTTTATTTATTTATGTGCTCGATAATCAACATATATTTACTGAGTGTACATTTGGCAGCCATTACCAGCATTACATGGTTATTTTGTACTACCCTCCCCCCCTCATCCTAGATTGCACATGTACTGTTGGCCATGTCAGGGATACCGCATTACAAACAAGTCCTAGCGATGTACACCTTTTAGTAATGTGCTAAACCATTACATTTATTACATTTACAAACCCTTCCCACCTACGGCTCAATGTAACAATGTACTCACTAGTTCTATAAGTACAGTACAGTTTTTTTTTTGTAATAGAAATGTTACAAAGGGTGATATTCCCCGTGGCTTTGTTGATTTTCGTAACGCCTCTTCCATAGTGATTTATTTTGGTCATTACACCTCAATATTTTCTGGTATATTACTGATGGAAAGTGCGTGGATATTAAAGCACCATAAACAGCACAGAAGAGAGAATTACGGTGTTGTATGTAAAATAAATCGCTCAGGAAAAGGCGTCGCGGTCTCCAGTGCCACCCAAATACCGCTCTGAGTAGCGTGGTAAGATTTAGGGTTATTTATGGGTATATTGAAGAGATAATGACTTTAATTACGTTTAGATTAATTAGTCCCTCGGTTAATCCCATAGGGGTATTTGAACTCACTCCTCCCAGCCCAAGAGCCCAGGCAAAGATATAATAATTCTAGTTACAGCGCTAGAATTCGAGACGTACTGGGTGTGAAAGGGTTAAGGGATGGAGTATTGTTGGTGTGGAGTAGTTTTATAAGATTATTTTGTAACGGGTATATCACAGAGACAAGACTGATGCATACCTACCTGCCTAGATCATTTTATACCCACTCAGGTAGGGATGGATCCTTGGTGGCCTCGAGGATTCCGTAACACCGCCTCAGCAGCGATCCATTCTGCACATTAAACATCCAGATCCTTAGATAGATAGATAGGTTGAGATAGATACATATACACGTTAATATCAAAACAGTATGCAAGGCAGTGTTAATTAAGAGGTAATATGCATAATGAATCGCTAAGGAAGAGGTGTGACGAAGCCCTCAATGTCACCTGGATTAACCCCCTGCATTTCAGAGGTGGGTAGGTTAAGTATTGTTGGTACTGAGGTAGTTTTGTAAGCTGTTTTATTTTCTGTAACCAAAAAACGAAGTATGAATGTTACAAAGCAAAAAACTAGTGGCTATTTAGCTGTGTGGACTAAGCTAACTAACTCAGCTAATTAACCTAGCCTCCCCCCCAGCCCCCCGCCGTGGTTGGAGTGTGGTAGAGTGGTGGTGGCGGCGGTGGTGGTGGTGTGGTAAGTGATCATGTCGCTCTAAGGTTAAGTTGATCATTGTGTGGAGTTCAATAAAGTATTTTCAATGGTTGGGCGAGTTTTATTTACCCATTTAGTGTTATTTCTGTGGTAGGTGGGGGCGCCCGCCATCCACTCACTCGATGTAGTGCTGCCTTCGGGTACCACTAGGTCTACACTGAGTGACAAGCCAAATGGTTTCCTGTAAATCAGCAAACCATTTCCTACGCTGGGTGGTAATTATACACCGAAATGAAGCCAAGTGATTTAGTGGGTTATGGCGCTCCAGCCGGATAGAGTCTTTAAGGGTTAATATCCAAGGTGTGGTTAGAGTTTATTGCACATACTATAATGCCACTCAGGGACGAGGGAGTGTGGCCATCCTCGTCTTTAATACTAAGTAGCCTAGTCCGGAGCTCCTACGCACCTGATGGGGCAAAAAAAATTGGGTGACAGGTGGGTGACGTTATTTATTTAATGTATTTATGTATATTTCATGTATATCCTGTTTCATGTATTTATTTTTTCATGCATTTTTTTTTTATTTTATGTATGTCGTGTATTTATTGTTTCATGTTTATTTTTCTTGTAATTATTATTTCATTTATTTATATTATTTATGATCTGTTTATTTTTAACCGCTACCCAGAGTTTTCACTTCCTCCATAAGGTCCACTGATATGCTATGCTCCTTTTACTCTAACTTGGTCTAAAATTGCTATCTCTTCCGTCTTCATTGTTGATCTTTTGCAGTAGTATGACATTGAAAGACGATGCTAGTCACGAGGAAGTGGGTTGGAGAGGGTACTGAGGAAGTTGACTATACTGACGGTATTAGTGCCAGAGTAGTGACATGTGAGGTTTGAGAGAGAGAGAGAGAGAGAGAGAGAGAGAGAGAGAGAGAGAGAGAGAGAGAGAGAGAGGCGATTTGCTTTTGGGATAAATGAGAAAGGTAAAGGACGATGAGTAATAAAAATGAAAGGAAAAAAAAGATCCAATGAAAACAATGTAATCGACACACTCCCACGCCGAGGACAGGTAAGAGATGGCCAGGTAATCAGGCAATGGAGTGGCAACCCGGAGATGGAGTGAGAGGAAGAGGCAGACACAGACCATGATGAAAATAGATTAGCGCCTATCGACCACACGAATATCATTGAGAGTCCATTTTTCTAGGTGTCAGTCTTCCCTGGACCGGAAAATATCGATGTGAGTTCAAGGTCCCTACGAATAGCGTGGTTTAAGGGGGTAACAAGTGAGTCGGCGTGGAGAAAGAGGGGGAGGCCTTCATTCAGCAGTGGATTGTCTAATGATGATGATGATTTTTTTTTTTTTGTGTGTGTGTGTGTATTCGCCTTAGGATCCATTAGCAAGGTGTAGAATTCATCATTATCATCATCATCATCATCATTACAGTCCTTATTCCCCCTAAATGACGAGGTGGCAAGTATGAAGTTAAGAGTAATAGTTTTTAAGAGTAAGTACTGGGGGTGTACGAGCAAAGAGGTGGGGGTGAGGGGGGACAGGTGGTGACTAGCAGGGGGGAGGGGGAGGGGTAATGACAGGTGGGGGTGACTATGGGTGTGGATGAGAGGAATGAGAGAGGTGGGGTGAGGGGGGATTGGATGGTGGTGACTAATAGGGTGAAGGTGTGAGAGGAATGAGGGGAGGGGTGAGGGGGTGTACAAGTGGTGGGGGGTGACTGAGTGCCATGTCATAACTTCACTCGTATGTCCTTATGTTAACCGGCATGACATGGCTTGGAGGGGGGGGAGGGTAGCGGAAGGGGTAAGAGGAAGAGGGGGTTATGAAGAGAGGGACGGGGGAAGGGGGAGAGGAGGGGAGAAGGGAGAGGAAAGGGCAAAGGTTAATGAGAAAGGAGGGGGAGAAAGAGAAAAGACAGGAAGGGAAGAGCAAATTGGGGAGAAAGAATAATTTATACATAGGAAATAAATATTTACTGACCTGCTTTATACCAAAAAAAAAAAAAAAAAATGGATAGTTTATTTATTTATTCATTTATTTTTACCATTATCAAACTCTGAGCATAACTAAGGCCCAAAGCCTTATGTGTGAGAAAAGGATAAAAAAAAAGGCTCTCCCCCACCTAATCACTACTCCCTCCTACATAGAATCCGGCAGGAAAAACAAAAAATAATTGTTGAAGACACGTGGAAATGTATAATGAAGTGTCTGCCTTAAATACCCTTGCGCAGTTGATAGGTATAAATCTAATCCATCATATTTAATACCGAAAAGAGAAGAAAGGGAGGTAGTAGTAGAAGCAGTAGTAGTAGTAGTAGTAGTAGTAATCCCAGGTTCATTTGAGTATGAACCCAGTGAACTGCCAGCTGAAGTTGCCTTTCTCCTGCGGTCCACCATCCTCTTCCTTTCGGGGGATAGGGAGGGAGTTGAAGGACATTTGTAGGTAGTGGAGCCGCCCGGTTATATCGGTGTCACCGTGTGAAGACTATAAATGGATGGATGCATCTCCAAAAATGAAGGGATGAGGCATAAGTGGAAAGGAAAAAAAAATTGGGTAAAAGAACTCTGGAAACACGAAGGGGGGAGGGGGAAATAAAGAAAGAAAAGAGACGGACGGGGAAGGGAAGACAAAGGAAGAGTGGAGGTGGGGGAAGGAAGGTGGATGTAGAGGAAGAGGGAGGCCAGGTATGATGAGAGAATCTTGAAGAATACGATAAACATAAATCCACGAGGAAAATATATAAGTGTTAATATCAGAACTACGAAAAATAAAAATAAAATAAATACTTGTTATATAATTATGAAATCAAAAATACATTAAGCAGTCGTATGCATATATAAAAAAAGGTAACTGGCAACTACCGGACACGGGCACGCCACAAGATTAATAACTCTTCAAAATATTTCGATCTAAGCAAAATTTAATGATCCACGTCCTTTTTGCTTGTCAATTTATTTCAGCTTTATATATACTGTATATATTTGTCCCTTTCCACAGATGTCATTTGGACGTGCAGCATGACGATTTCGAATGACCGAGAGAGAGAGAGAGAGAGAATACGACGAACCATCTCTCCCTGTGTTCCCCCTGCCCCTACCTTGTCGCCAGACGAGATTTCAAGATGGCGGGAGGTATGTTGAAGCTCTGTGTTTCAGTGCGCAAATTCTCGAAATATGGCCAAACCACAAGTAGTGTGGCCTTCTCTGTCGTCTCTACCTTCTCCTGGTGAACTGGAGGGACGAAGGAAAATGCAAGAAGCCGGAGGAAAGACGAAATAAGGAAGAAGAGGAATGGAGGCGAGAGCGAGAGAGTACCGACGTGGGAGGGTGAGTATCGAGTGTTTTGTTCACCCCAACACGGCCACTGTACCACGTTACTCCTGAGGATTTTGTTCTTATGATAAAATACTGATAATCTACACAGCAGTAACGGTTTTTCATACGATAAAGTGTAAGTCATGGATAAGTTCTAATGCACTCGCCCACCGCTTCGAACCATCGAGCACCGAACATGTGCGAGCGAATCAGTAGCCAGACACACTCCTACATTTTTCTTTTCTTTTTTTCTTTTCTTTTTCTCTCCTTTTTTTTTTTTTTTTTGAGGAGGGTGGGGACGGGAGGAGGAGGGGTAGGCTACTGGTCATCATCTTCCCGACTTTTTCTCCCTTTACTTCATGTCCAGCCTCCTTGATAACCTCACTCCTCACACACAGCAGCGAGGCCAGTGTGTCAAGATTGCTTCGCTAGCGCTTGTGTCATTCGGAGGTTCAGACTGGAGGGCGAGCTTATTACGCAGATCTTTGAACTTTGCTACTCTCTCTCTCTCTCTCTCTCTCTCTCTCCTAACAGATTAACTAGCCTTGAGGGTAACGGGACTTTGTAGCCACCCTGTAGATAGAATGACAAATGTTAGATTAATTGTAAAAATAAATATAAAAGCTTATCACCAACTAGGCAGTACACAATACACATCGGCATTTTCCGAAACTATCTTTCTGTTTTTAGCTGTCTATTAATTGGTTGAGGCTGACTGCACTAACGAACACAAACAAACCTGGGCAAATAAAGAAGAGTATTTTTTTAAATTGATCATTGAGCCTAAGAACCTGATTATTAAGCCATTTTATTATTTTATTGATATTTTTTTTATTTTATCTTCAATGCTTTCGTAGAACACTCCTAACCAGCTGGTGTATCAATTGCCTAGGTGTTCATCCATGTTCATTTGTGTTCATCATTTATGTTCATCCTTGATCATTTGTGTTAATTCTTGTTCGTTTTCACCCTTATGTGTGTTCATCCTTGTTCATTTGTGTTCATCTTTGTTCATTTGTTTTCATCCTTGTTCATTTGTGTTTATCCTCCTTTATTTGTGTTCATCCTTGTTCATTTGTGTTCATCCTTGTTCATTTGTGTTCATCCTTGTTCATTTGTGTTCATCCTTGTTCATTTGTGTCTGTCCTTGTTCATTTGTGTTAATCCTTGTTCATTTGTGTTGATCCTTGCACATTTGTGTCCGTCCTTGTTCTTTTGTGTTCATCTTTTTTCATTTGTGTTCATCCTTGTTCATTTGTTTGTTCATTTGTGTCCGTCCTTGTTCAGTTGTATTCATCCTTATACATTTGTGTTAGTCTTTGTTCATTTGTTTATTCTTGTTCATTTGTGTTCATCCTTGTTCATTTGTGTTGCTTGTTGTTCATTTGTGTTGCTCGTTGTTCATGTGTTAATCCTCGTTCATTTGTGTTCAGCCGCCACACTTACGAACGAACGCTTGACCGCAAAGCACTTGTTCTTCCTGTTTGGTGTGAACTCGGTCTTACGCAGCATCCAGTGAGTGGCCTTGACACTTGTTCTGTCACCTTGGTTTATATTTTCGTCCTTTGGCAGCTTATTTCATGTAGCTCAGGGGCGGAAGGAGACATTACTGCATCTCATCATCTTCCTCTGAGCGATTTACGTCACTAGCAAAACCCTCCAGCATTCAAGATGGAGGGATAGCAATATTGGGCCAGGTTAGAGTAAAAGGCGTACGTGATTTTCATGCATGTATCCCTACTCAGTAACGATCCCTTTCTCCCAAGACACACAGGGTCATAGTCTGAGTCACTTTGTAGGCTCGTAACATCTTGGCAATTTCTTATGTCTTTGTACACCTTACTCTGATTTTTGTCGTTTATATGTATTTTAGTAACGCAATCTTTCGCCTTAGTAACGTACAAGAGGATAAAAAGGTGTAATGTGCAATATAAATAGCCAAGGAAAAGGTGTTAGGAAATCTCGAAAGCCTCCTCGTACCTCTGCCTCATCTTCAGCTACCGTAGACTCCAGCTCGGTCTTGGTCTGCCCCCCCCCTCCTTCTGCCAACCTCCTCACTCTTTTACACCCTTCCTCGTCACCACTACCACCACCACCATCATCATCATCATATTACCCACTATAATCAATGGAGTAGGTAAGACATCGAAAGATTAGGAAGGAGAAATATAGTACTGTAGTATGAGAACTGTCATCATAATCCCAGGCGAAAATAGGCCACAGTTTGCACTCGTCACTGAGAGAGAGAGAGAGAGAGAGAGAGAGAGAGAGAGAGAGAGAGAGAGAGAGAATATAACCTCCTGATGCAAAAACAATAAAACACCCACAAAACGACAGGAAGAGAGCAACACGCCGTAAAAAAAAAAAAAAAAAAAAAACGAACATCGCAAAATAAGTCATTACCACAAACAACCCTTCATCCCCCACCAACGCTACACATAAAAAGGAGACGAGTAGGATACCCACACACGTATATACACATAAATACTTCACCCCCCCTCCGTCATTCCCCGCTTCCTCCCCTTCTCCCCTCACTCCCCTCTACCCCTCACTCCCCTCTACCCCCCCTCCCCCTCCATCGCTCGCATCACCTTTCGTCTCCCACCAACGCTACACATAAAAAGAATAAGACTACCCAAACATACACGTCCTCCATTTTCCTCCTCACTTCCCACTCCATCCCCCCCTTTCTCCTCTCCCCTACTTCCACCCCCTCTCTTCCCCTCTATCCCCCCTTCTCTTCCCCCTCCCCCTCCTTTAACACCCCTATCACCCCTTTCATAACACCATAGCACATCGTTCACATCCCCAGCTTATCAACAGTAAAACGGAAATAAAAAAAGGAGATTACGATGCTAAAGGAAAACAGCCTAACTCCTAAATAAGAAATCTAACCCCTTCAGTCCCAGCAAGTTTTTATTATTTATTTATTGCCAGTTGATTATTTTATTTTAGGGGAGACTTTTCTTAATAACTTAACTGTGAGAATTTGATGTACTTTCAACGCGAGAACTTTTCTATTCACCCCCTCTCTAACAGGACGATATTTCCATATTCCTGCTACTCCCAGACGCTTTTATTCAGCTGACAGGAGACGTTTGGTAGTGAAGGGGTGAAAGCATTGACTAACACTGCCTGGGTGTGACATAAAGAGAGGGGAGGGGATGTGTTTTGTTCAGAATCAGATATTTTCAAAGCTTTTCAAGTAAAAATGATAGACAGAAACTAACAGACAGACAGGCAGACAGACAGAAGACTAACACAGACAATGTATGCATATAACTTTGAACGGCAAGAATATAGACTTGATTAATTACATTATCATCATCGTATCAATCCCCATCAATCATTATAAAGTGAATCAAGCGTTATTTAGCAAGTCATTGTATTTACCTGCATATACCTGTACTCTGTGTTGGTGTTAGGATAGGTAGTGATGGTGATAGTGTTGTTAGGTGTAATTTGTGACGGAAGTGTGTCGGTGTGAAGTGTAGTGTAGCGATGAGTGTGGTGTGGTGTGTGTGTGTGGTGTGTGATGTGTGAGTGTAGTGTGAGGGATGTAAGTATATGTGTACTTCCCTCAAGTGTATGTATGTATTTACAGGTACGCATATATCTGGATAGACAGATAGATGGGCGGATGGATGAATGAATAGGTAGATAGAGAGATTACTGTGTGTGTGTGTGTGTGTGTGTGTGTGTGTGTGTGTGTGTGTGTGTGTGAATCAGAGAGAGAGAGAGAGAGAGAGAGAGAGAGAGAGAGCAGAATAAATTAGTGCCTGAAGCGTAATGGGATAAGAGGAGGAGGAGGAGAAAAAGTGTGTGTGTGTGTGTGTGTGTGTGTGTGTGGGTGGGTGGGTGGGTGGGTGGGTGGGTGGGTGTGTGTGTGTGGGTGTGGGTGTGAAAGAGAGAGAGAGAGAACAATAGAGAGAGGGAGAGAGACAGTCTTCAGCACCTCAGTATAAATGTTCACCAATTACCGGAAGTGGTTGGGAGAGGCACCTCATTCCTCAGCCCGAGAGAGAGAGAGAGAGTGAGTGTTCCTGAGCTATCTTCTTTACCTTTCTTCCCTCCTTCCTCCATCTTCACATGCACCTCACAGATCAGGCTTTATCCATTTCTCAGTGTAAAGGGGAAATGGTGGCTTAGTGGTGTGGGAGGTGGGCTTGTGTTTAAACGGCCGCGAGATCAAATCCAGGCCGAGGCAGAGAACACTTGGATGAATCGAAAACACCGCCTCTAATACCACCACACCAGGCCTGAGTGGGAGGGCCGTAGTGTGTGCTCCGAATGGGCAGTGGGTATTGGCGCCGATGTGGTGATATGTGGAGGTGTATGGCACGTAGGAGGGGGACGGGCCATCTAGTCTATGCCCAGAGTTACACACACACACACACACACACACACACACACACACACACACACACACACACACACACACACACACACACACACACACACACTCCTTTCTCTCTCGAAATTTGGTATTCACTCTCACCCAACCATACTTTAGCCTCTTCACTGCGGGGACGTATTTTTTTCTTTTTTCTTTTTTTTCCTTCAGACGGTTTTCCTCAGCCTGGGGGACGGTTTACAGATGGAGGAGTGAGATTTTTGTTCCTTTACCATGTCCGCATGATAGTTTTTTTTTTTTCCCCCCTATGTTAAAGGAAATGGTGTGAGGGGAAGAACGATATATTGAGAGAGAGAGAGAGAGAGAGAGAGAGAAACGGGGCTGAAAGATAAGAACTACTTGGGCTATAAAAGAGGGCTAGCCAGAGGAGCCCCTAAGTAGTCTCTCTCTCTCTCTCTCTCTCTCCGTCCCCTCCTCAGGCCTAACCCCCCTCCCCTCCAATCTCCTGGATATGCCAATCTTAATTTTCTATCTTCAAGGGAACAATGTGATTAGATTTTCCTACCACCTCTGCCTCTTTCCTCCTCGTCCTCCTCCTCGTCCTCCTCCTCCTCCTCCTTCCTCATTTTTCTTCTTCCTCTTCCTGTATGCCCTTCTTC
Source organism: Coenobita brevimanus (assembly GCF_032717465.1). NCBI lineage: Eukaryota > Metazoa > Arthropoda > Malacostraca > Decapoda > Coenobitidae > Coenobita > Coenobita brevimanus. The sequence goes on along the minus strand of NC_137063.1, from coordinate 45,444,175 downwards.
CCTTCCCCTTTCCTTCATTCCTCTCTTTCCTTCATCCCTCCTTCATTCCTCACAAGGCGTCATCGCAGTGAAAGGGTTACAGGATCCACGTTCGGACACTGCTACTATTAACCCCTTCAGCACGACGACGCCTCCCTATCCAGTTGCTTCCAGACGATTTTATTCAGCGAAAGGGAGACGCGACGTAGTGAAAGGGGGGATGTTACTGAAGGGCAAACTCTAGCCCCTCCAGTTCAAATATTCTCTCCTAAATTGTGTATAAATCGTCTGGAGACAGCAAGAATGATTTTTTAAAGTCACCGAACTGAAACTGTTGATGTTAAAGGCAGTGACAATAACAACAGCAACAACAACAATAATAATAATAATAATAATAATAATAATAATAATAATAATTACTCATATTACGCCTTATATCAGCTTAACCCCTTCACTACGAAAGGTCTCTCCGAAGTTGAAGGAAATCGTCTGGAGGTGGTAGAGTTGTTATCTATCTATCTATCTATCTATCTATCTATCTGTCTGTCTATCCATCTATCAATCTGTCTATCCGTATACATATAGACGGTTCCTTCCCTCCTAATTCCTCATCCGTCCCCCTCACTCCCTCCCTTCCCTTCCCTCCCTCTCTTCTCTCCCCATTCCTTCCCTCCCCTTCCCTTTCCCTCCTCTCTCCCCTATCCTCCCCTCTTCTTTCTGACCCTTCACTCCCCCTCCTCCTCTCCTCCCGTCTCCCCTCCCCAGGTCGGTATTCCCCTCACGCTTATCCCCACCTCTTCTGCTGACTCCATTCCTCTCTCCTTACCCACTTCTTCTCTCCCCTCCCCCCTCCCCTTCCCATCCCCTTCCCTATCCCCACTCTTCCCCTTCTCTTCCCCTCCCCTCCCCACCCCTTCCTCTCCCCTCCCTTCCCCTTCTCTTCCCCTCCCCTTCTCTTCCCCTCCTCTCTCCTCCCCTCCCTTCCCCTCTCCTTCCCTTCGCTTCCCATCCCCTTCTCTTCCCCTTCCATCCCCTTCTCTTCCCCTCCCCTTTCCCTCCCCACCCCTCCCCTCACTTCTTCTTCTCTTTCCTTCTCCTCCCCACCCCTCCCTTCCCTTCCCCTTCTCTTCCTCTCCCCTCCCCTCCGCTCTCCTATTACTCAGTTTCCTCTCTCTCTACCTCTCTTACCTTCTTGTGCTCTTCCCCTCCCCTTCCCTCCCCTTCCCTCCCCTTTCCCTTCCTTGTTGAGTCATTTCCTGCTTAACCTCCCCTCCCCTCGCCCTCACTGTTAACTTATATCCTCCCTCTTTACCTCCCCTCCCCTCCCCTCCCCTTGTTAAGCCATTTCCTCCCCCCCTTGCGTGGTTATCTCCCCTACTCACCCTTGTTCACTGGATAGGCATATATCTGTCAACTCCTCCCCCTCCCCTCCCCTCCCCTCCCCTTGGATTCTTTATTTTCATGATGGTGGTGATGATGGTGGTGGTGAAGGTGGCAGTGGTGATGATGATGATGATGATGATGATGATGTGTGTGTGTGTGTGTGTGTGTGTGTGTGTGTGTGTGAGAGAGAGAGAGAGAGAGAGAGAGAGAGTTGTATGTGTATATAGAGAGAATATCAATATGTTATGGACAAAATAAATCGCTAAGGAACAAGTGTTAAGAATGCCCTAGCCGGGGAATGTTCACTTGTAATGATTCTTTTTCTTTATTTCTTTTCCTTTATTTATTTTATTTATTGGTCAGATTTAATTCCTAAGGCATACAAACCCCCGTATCCTTTACTTATTTATTTATTTATTTTATTTATTTTTTCATTTTATTTCGTTCAGTGGCATGACATCCATTGTA
>NC_137063.1:45427345-45434845 GCF_032717465.1 Coenobita brevimanus | reverse complement strand
ATACATGCTAGGGCTGTCTCATACAGGACTGGTGTATTGGTATTAGCGGGGGTATTTTTACGACATGTCGGCGGGTCATCTGGTAGATCAGTAAAGTCTGATTTTATGAAATTCAAATCCTTGAACTGTTCCCTGCCCCAGCGGGAATTTGAACCCGGCTCCTGTAGGACTGCAGGCCAACTCCCTACCGATTGAGCCACCGCCTCCCCCCAGTGTGTCTGTCTGTATGTGTATGAATGTAGGTATGTAGGCTATGTATGTGTGTGTGTGTGTGTGTGTGTGTGTGTGTGTGTGTGTGTGTGTGTGTGTGTGTGTGTGTGTGTAGGTCCCATAATAGCCACTCTTTTAATGATCCACAAATATGTTTTTCGTCACCACTTGGTCTTTGAGGGTAGAAAAACACCGTAATTCTCTTTTATCTTTATCTCTACCTCGCCATGGATACACCTACATGTGCGTATTTGGATCACACACACACACACACACACACACACACACACACACACACACACACACACACACACACACTCTCTCTCTCTCTCTCTCTCTCTCTCTCTCTCTCTCAAGCGAAAACTAATATTATTTCCTAGAATGTGTTATTGAACCGACCCCTTTTGGTGTGTGTGTGTGTGTGTGTGTGTGTGTGTGTGTGTGTGAAAAATATTATAATAAGGGGTTGTAAATGAGCCGTATAGGGTGTGTGTATATATATATATGTATGCCTGCGTGTACGTATGTATGTACGTATGTATGTATGTATGCCCCTCTGTTATGCCCCAACCCCCCAGCTGATAACAGGCAGGAACGGGGTGAAAACAGGTAGATCTAAGGCTACATATATATTTTTTTTTTTTTCGTTTTTTTTTTTTGGGGGGGACAAGTTAACCCCTTCAGCCCTAGGACATTAATTTTACCTGTCCTCCTGCTGCCTCCAGACGATTTTATTCAGCTGAGGAGAGGCCTTTGGAGTTGGGGGGGGGGTGTTAATGTCACCGATATTTTTTTCCGTTAGGGTTCTCTGCTACACTGAAGAGAAAACGGTGAGATTAACAGAAAACGGTGAGAATGATACGGGAATTATACGTGATTTATTTGCCTTGGGATCAGAGTTCAGTGATTAGTTGTATTATTATTATTATTATTATTATTATTATTATTTTTTAAGGGACGGAGAGGAAGACCAAGAACGGGGTGGAAGGATGAGTTGTTGTAGATTTGTTGTTGTTGTTGTTGCCGTTTTTATTAGTATTATTGCAATGATGATGTTTTTGTTTTGTTATTATTATTATTATTATTATTATTATTATTATTATCAGTTTTCTTCTTCTTTTTCTTCTTCTTCTTCTTCTTCTTATTATTATTATTATTATTGTCAGCTTTAATATTATCGTTCTTCTTATTATTATTTAGCCTTCAGACTTCGTACAACCACTTCATTCTCTGAGGCCCAGCATTTTTACACACCTGAAACTTTCGCATGTCACCACTTGAGCACTCATATACCCTATCAATTTTACATACATACTAAAGACACTTCATTCAGAACTAGTGTGACTGTATTAGTGGATGGGTTTATTGATTGATTGATTGATTGATTTTATTTATCTTGTGGCCTCTCAGACAGCAGTTCATGAGGGAGGGAGCGGGAGAGGAAGGACCAGAATGAAGTAGACAGAGTGAGTGAAAAGAAGATAGAAGAGGGTGGATGATGATGATGATGGTGAGGAGGAGGAGGAGAGAGAATGGATGATGATGATGATGGTGAGGAGGAGGAGGAGAGAGAATGGATGATGATGATGATGATGATAAATTGAAATATGTTTATTAGGATGAGTTTGGGAGAGTGTGTAAGAAACGGAATCTAAAAGTGAATGTAGGGAAGAGTAAACGTATGGTCTTCGAGAGATGTGAAGTCAGTGAATGTACAGTGAGGCTGGATGAGGAGGAAATGGAAAAGGTGAGTGCGTTTAAGTACTTGGGTATTGTGACGAGCAAGGATGGAAGTTTAGAGGGTGAAGTGCTTGAAAGGGTACAACAAGGAAGAAGGGTTGCTGGTTCATTGAAAGCAGTGATAAGAAACAGGGAAGTGAGCATGGAAGTGAAAAAGTTACTGCATGACAGTATTGTGATACCAACTCTAACGTATGGAAGTGAAGCTTGGACCTTGTTGGAGGGACGGATGTCAAGAGTGAGAGCAGTGGAAATGAGTTATTTGCGAGGAGCATGTGGAGGCAAATTGAGAGACAGACTGACAAATGGGGAAGTAAAGGAGCATTGTGGTGTAGATGTGGATGTGATAGGAAGTGTCAGGAGAAACACACTGACATGGTTTGGCTATGTGGAGAGGATGGAGAGTTAGAGACTGGCGAGGAGAGTGTATGTGAGTGAGGTGGAGGGGGGAGAGGGAGGGAGAGGCCACGGATGAGACGGAGAGATGGAGTGGAGAGGTATATGAGAGAGGGGTGTGTGAACTGGGAGCAGGTCAGTGAAATTGCGGAGGACAGGGCAACATGAAGGCGATTTGTTTGTGGCCACCCCTTACGGGATTATGACGTCTGGCAATAGATAAATAGATCATCATTTTAGCCCTGGTATGTTCATGTCATCATCATCAGTCTAATTATAATTATTGACTAAAAATTAATTATGTTTTAGCACACGTGATAATTTTTGAACTTGATGCATATAATTGCTTCTCTCTCTCTCTCTCTCTCTCTCTCTCTCTCTCTCTCTCTCTCTCTCTCTCTCTCTCTCTCTCTCTCAAATGTGAAGTAAGTGGTAGGGGTGATTTTTGCTACCCAACCAAAAACTGGACTGACAGGGAGGGGAAGGGGAGATAGAAAAATAGATAGATAAATAGACAGAGAGAGAGAGAGAGAGAGAGAGAGAGAGAGAGAGAGAGAGAGAGAGAGAGAGAGGAATGAGAAATGGACACTGTAAAGACGAAAACAAGCGAGAACTCAGCGAAAGAAACGGAAAATAAAATGAAGAACAACGAAGGACTATGAGAAAATAAAGAAAACTGTGTGTGTGTGTGTGTGTGTGTGTGTGTGTGTGAGAGAGAGAGAGAGAGAGAGAGAGCAGACGGAAAGAAAACCAAAAAATGTGAAATATTGCTGATAAAAAAAGGTGATTTATTGCACGGCACTTCCCCCACTCTCTCTCTCTCTCTCTCTCTCTCTCTTACGTACTTCGCTATAAAATACAAATTATTGAGGAAAAGAAATGGCAATTGAGTTCCATTACTACCCCATGCCTGCCTTTCACCCTGCCTACCTCTCTGCCTCACCCCTTATCCCTCCTGCCTACGTACTTACCACCCAGCCTACCTAACTATCTCACTCCTTATCCCTCCTGCTTTCCTGCTTCCCCACCCTGCCTGCCTACATTACCTACCTACCTACCTACCTACCCCTTCTGCACTTGTGGGTGAGAGTGTGCAAGTTTTAGGATACCCCGTCTGTGATGTGCCAACTTGGGCCATTTTACCCCCAAGAACACCCTCCCCCACCTCCCCTCCCTCCCCCACCTTCCCTCCTCCCTTCTTCCCCCTCCCCCACCTCATCCTCTCCCCTCTAACCTCTCCACCCTCCACCTCCTCCTCCTCCTCCTCCTACCTTGTTTCGTTTGCTTTCTTTTGCTTTGTTAATTACTTGCATTGTTGTTGTTGTTTGGAAAATGGTTTGATGTACATACTCACTCACCCTATACCACCCAAGCAACTGCATCCATCCACATCTTAACCATCCATCCCCATCTGCAACACCCAACCATCCATCCTTACCTGCAACACCCAACCATCCATCCTTACCTGCAATACCCAACGAGTCATCCTCACCTGCAATATCCAACCATCCATCCTTACCTGCAATACCCGACCAGTCATCCTCACCTGCAATATCCAACCATCCATCCTTACCTGCAATACCCGACCAGTCATCCTCACCTGCGACACCCAACCGTCCATCTTAAAAGGAATCTGGACGGAATTGACGAACCGGAAGTGCTGTATCTCAAAGGACTGCATGGATTGGTCTGTTTTCTTGTAGAGAGAGAGAGAGAGAGAGAAAATCTATAGTCATTTTTGTTCCTTGTAGTTCTCTCAAGACGTAAGCTGTTTCACCATTCCACACGACCGGGCTTCCACTCCCCCCCCCGACAACCCTCCTTCCCCCCACCTCCAAACTCCCCTACCCTCTCTCCCCCCCTCTTCCCCCTCCTCTTCCCCTCCACACCCTTTGCCTCTCCCCACCTTGCCCCTCGTCACCCCTTTCCTCTCCCCTCTTCCCACTTCACTCTTCCATTCCGCTTTCCTTCACTTGTCTTTCATCTCTCTCTCTCTCTCTCTCTCTCTCTCTCTCTCTCTCTCTCTCTCTCTCTCTCTCCATTTACCTCCAATTTCACACCCTTCCTCCTCCTCTCTCCCTCGCCCTCTTCACCCCTTCATCTTTCGTTTTCTCTTTCATTCCACCTCCTCCCTCCTCTCTCTCTCTCTCTCTCTCTCTCTATTCCACCCCTCACCCCACCTCCTCCCCCACGCTATCCCACTTCACTCTGTCCCTGATTCTTGCAACTTGGACTTTGCAACACACACACACACACACACACACACACACACACACACACACACACACACACACACACACACACACACACACACACACACACACACACACGACAGTGGTCACACTTCGTAAATTTCAACATATTCTCTTGGAAGCTGGTGAAGGAAAGAGAGAGAGAGAGAGAGAGAGAGGTAAGAAGGAATGGAGGGGAAGAAAGGAGAGAAGCAGAAGGGGAAGTGAATGACCGAGGAAAGGGAAAGAGAAAGAATGGGAAGAGGGGGAAGGAAGGAGAAGGAAAGAGAGGAGGAGGGGAAGAGGAGGAGGAGAAGGAGGAGGAGGAGGGGGGAGGAAAGGGAGTGGTTAGAAGAATGAAAGAAGGAGGAGAAAGAATGAGGAGGAAAGTAAAGAAAAAATATTGGAGGAAAGGAGGAGAATAAAGGAGGATGGAGGAAAATAAGGAAAGTAGAAGAAAAGGAGGAGGAAGGAAAGGAAGAAGAGGGAAGAACAAGGAGGGAAGGGAGGGAAAGGAGAAGAGGAAAGTGGGTGGAGGAAGACATGGCAAAAAAGGAAAAGAAGAAATGGAGGGAAAGATGATGATGGTTACTACTACTACTACTACTACTACGGTACTACTACTACTATTACTACTACTGCTACTACTATTACTACTGCTACTACTACTACTAATAATAATAATAATAAAATAATAATAATAATAATAATAAAAATAATAATAATAATAATAATAATAATAATAATAATAATAATAATAATAAAAATAATAATAATAAAAATAATAATAATAATAATAACCAAACTGCCATGGATCTTGTCACCAGCACACACACACACACACACACACACACACACACACACACACACACACACACACACACACACACACACACACACACACACACACACACACACACACACACACACACACACACACTGTACTTCCCACTAAATATAATTATCTTTTCTCTCATCCTGCATTTTATGTTAATTTGTGTAGACATTTATCTGTATGTGCACCTTTCCTTTGATACTGAACGTGTGTGTGTGTGTGTGTGTGTGTGTGTGTGTGTGTGTGTGTGTGTGTGTGTGTGTGTGTGTGAGAGAGAGAGAGAGAGAGAGAGAGATAAAAAAAAAAGAAAAAAAGAAAATAGAGGAAAAAGAAATGGAGAAAGGTTGGAAGAGTTAAGAGCAAGGCCGAACCAAGGCACCTTTGGCCTGGCTAAAAGAGAAGTGAGAGAGAGAGAGAGAGAGAGAGAGAGAGAGAGAGAGAGAGAGAGAGAGAGAGAGACTGACAGAGAGTGGCAAGTAAGAGAAAGAAAAACCGGGAAAAAGTACGAGTAAATGAAGAAAGGGTTGTAAAGGCAAAGAGGGAGGGTGAACAGGGTCAGCTTAGGCCTGTCCAAAACAGAACTCAGATAGACAGACAGATAGATAAAGGGAGGAAGAAAGAAAAAGGGAGGGAAATGAAAGGAGGAAAAGTGTTGTAAAGAGTTAGGAGGGAGGTTGAACGAGGACAGCATGTGACTTGGAAAAAATATCATCACACTCCACCCTGCCCCCCTCACAGTAAAAGTCAAAGGGAATTCCATAATGCAGGATTATTTATTTGAGGTAGTGCTGTGGGGGAGGGGAGAGGGGTGAGGGAGGAAGGTGAGGGGTAAGGGAGAAAGGAGGATATGGGACAGGGGGAGGGAGGGAGGAGAGGAAGAAGGAGGAAAGGGAGGGATAGCAGAAGAGGAGAAGGGTGAATGGGATATGGGAGAGGGGGAGGGAGGAAAGTGGGAGAGGATGGAAAGAAGGGAAGAAAGCAGAGGGGAGAAATAGGGAGAACGACGGAGGAAGAAAGGAGAGAGGGGAGAGGGAAAGGGAAGGGTGAGGTGGAAGAAAGGGGGAGAGAAGGGAAAAGGGAAAGGGAGCAGAAAGGAGGAGAGGAAGGGGAAGCAGAAGAGGGGAGAAAGAGACGGGTGGGGGGCTGGATAGGGGAGAAATGAATCTGGTGGCTTGTGGGAAGGGGAGATTATTTCAGTTTTTACCCCCAATCAATATTTTTAAGAATTTTTTTACGTTGTCTTATCTATAAAATTTCTTTATTAAATGCCACGTCTAATATCGAACTTAGAAAATAGGAGGAGGACGGGAGAGTGATTTCCAAAACTTCTAACTCTATCCATTGTCGCATCTGTGTTAAAGTTAGGCAAGATTTAAGGTTAGATTTAAGGTTAGATTTAAGGGTAAGGTAGCTCATCTTAACCTACCATCAACCACAACTACCAGCCACTACCACCAACCATTTTATCTTCACTATCATCCATCCAACCAAACACTTCTTCCAACCACCACCACCAGCACCTTTATCGCAACAACCAGCCAACCAGTCCACCAAACCAATTACCAACCACAACCAACAGCTCTATCCTTCACCACAACCACCCGCCAAAACCTACCACCATCCACCACAACCATCTCCAACCACACCATCCAGTCAAACCCAGGCTCTTCTGTCAGCCACGACAACCATCAGCAAACCACACAACCAAGCTAACCCGACCTCCTATCTTAACCACCACAACCACAATTACCACAACCACCACACAGCTAACCTATCCCAGCCTCATATCTTCACCACCACAACCACACCACCACCACCACAGCGGGCGTCAAGTTTGCGGCTGGTTGATGGGTGGTTGGGTGGTTTGGGGGGGGACAGGGGGGGGGACTCATTAGGGCGATCTCTTAATTGCTCTTAATCACTCACTCGGGGACCCTCCCAGATGAGGCCCCTTAGGCAGCAGGTAGGCACAGAGGTTGGCAGGGGGGGAGGCTGGCACAGAGGGAGGTAGGAAGGAAGGGAAGGAGGGTAGAAAGAGAGAGGTAAAGAGAGGGGAAGAAAGTACGAGAAAAGAAAGGGGAAGGTGGG
>NC_137063.1:45367345-45417345 GCF_032717465.1 Coenobita brevimanus | reverse complement strand
AGGTAAGGAGAGAGGAGAGGTATGTCGGAGAAAGAAAAAGGTGAGGAGTGGAAAGAGGAGAAAGGAGGAGGGAAACAGAAAGGATGAGAGAATGAGCTTGTATGAAGTATCGTGGTAAAATCCTTAGGGTGTGACTGACCAACAGGGCCGCCCTTCAAGATGCTCTCGTAGCTAGAAGTAGGAAGGAAAGAAGCAAAAAATAAAGAGAAGTAGGAAGAGAAGGAGGACAAGGAAGAGGAAAGAAAGTTAACGGGGAAAAGGAAGACGGTGAGGACGACACAGAAAGTTGGCGGGAAAAAAAAGTATGGAAAACACAAAAATAGTCAGGTTATGAAATTTTCTCTCACGTTTACCCTTCCTAATGAGTCAACATCACTTTTTTCCACTCACACACACGCCTTTTTAATACACTCTATTTTTTTCTCGCGCTGGGTGGCCGTGATAAGGGTGGTTTTGTCAGTCCCTATGCATAATATTAAAGTCTGGGATTAACAAAAACGCGAAAGACACAGAAAATGGGAAGTCTGAGTTTTCTATTTGTGTGCATCGTCGTCTTGGTCTTTGTCGTTTTCATATGTTTATCTTTACTTGTTCTTTCCTTCATTTTATTATTATTATTATTATTATTATTATTATTTTTGGTTTTGTTATAATACCCTGTCGGTTCTGTGAGTGGCATGTGCGAATTCTAACACACACACACACACACACACACACACACACACACACACACACACACACACACACACACACACACACACACATCACCCTCCCTATAGTCCCCCTCTTCGTTCTTTACCAGCATGGGGAAGGGTTAATTTTGACTCTCACGCCCTACGAGGTCTGGTCCTCATGGGGCCTGATTAGATAGATGGATAGAATGACAGATAGACATATGCTACCCCTTCCGGCCTAGATGATCACTTAAATAAATAAATAAGAGGATCAGATACACACACACACTTGGATCAAAAGGATTAGATTCTATTATAGTTTCTGTAATAATCTGTAGAGGGAGGAAGCTGTCTCAAGAAAATCCATTAATTTTATTTTTTTTTCCTCAACACCTGATATAATTCGCCAGGTAATTGCACTGAGAATAAAATCACCTTCAGTTATTGATTTTCAGGTTCTCAAGTCGTCTCTTACATGTGGCAGTGATTTGTGGGGGGCGTTGTGGTGTCTCTTGTATAGGGATTTGTTTTGCGTGTTACTCGTTATTGCGTGTGTGTGTGTGTGTGTGTGTGTGTGTGTGAGAGAGAGAGAGAGAGAGAGAGAGAGAGAGAGAGAGAATAAGAGAGTGAGTGAGTGAGTGAGTGAGGTAAGAAGCTCAAAGGTCCACGTGTTGTATCTCCATCTGATCTAAATGGCCATGCCTGACCCCTCTCCCCCCCACCCACTCCCCCACTCACTCTCCCCCACCCACCCCCTACTGTCCACTCACCTACCCCCACCATCCCCCTCCTGTCCACTCACCCACCCCCACTCACTCCAGTCCACCCACTCTCTCCACCCATCCTCCCCCACTCACCCCTCCTGCCTACACACCCCTCCTGCCTACACACCCTCCCCCACCCACTCAGAGGCGGTGTTTGGGGTGGGATGGAGGTGGGGAGAAGGTTAAATAGGAAGAGGTAGTGTTGTAGGAGGGGAGGAGAGGGGGGAGAGAGAATGGAGATGAGATGAGAGAGAGATCACGAGGGAGAGGGTGGAGGGAGGATTGAGAAAGGTGGATGAGAGAGAGAGAGAGAGAGAGAGAGAGAGAGAGAGAGAGAGAAAGAGAGAGAGAGAGCTGAGGGGGAGTAGGAAAGAGGGGAGTTTGTGGAGAAAGGGAAGAAGTGGAAGAAGATTGGGTGTGGAGTGGGTTTTGATGGGGGAGGGAGAGAAGGAGTGGAGAAAAAAGGTGAGAGGGTCGGGGAGGGAAGTGGAGGGGGGTGGAGAGGGAAGGATGAGGAGGGGGAAATGATGTGAAGAGAGGTGGGTGTGGTGAGAGGGGGAGAGATGTGAAAATTGAGAGAGAGAGATATGGATGGGGAGAGTGTGTGTGGAAGAGGAAGTATTGAGGGAGGGAAATAGAGAGAGTGGGGAGAGGGGAAGGGGAGAGGAAGGATGTGAGGGGAGGGGGGATGGTGAGAGTGGGAGGGGAAAGGAGGGGAGAGGCTTTGAGGGAGAGGTGGAGGGGTGGAGTAAGAGAAGAGCGGAATGTGGGGAGAGGTGTGGGGTGTAGATGAGAGGGGAGGAATGTGGGAAGAATAGGGAGTGAGAGAGGGAGGGATGGAGGAAGGTGAAGGGGATGAGAGAGGGAGTAGAGTGAGAGGGGAGGAGGAGTGTAGAGACTGACAGGGAGAGTGAAAGAGTGATGGAGAAGTGGGTGGAGGAGGTATAAGGAGGATGTGGAGAGGGGGAGGTGGGAGGAGGAGGAGGAAGGTAAAGGAGAGGTGTGGAGGGAGAGGGGCTATGGAAGGGGGAGGGGGAGGAATGTAGAGGAAAAGGAGGAGAGGGGGTGGAGGGAAGGGAGGGGGAGAGAGGGAAGAAGGGGGCGAGGGGAAGAGAGGAAGACTGATAATGGTAAGGAGGGGAAGTGGAGGAGAAAGGGAAAGGAATGATGATGATGATGATGATAGTGGTGGCGTTGTTGTTATTAACGAACGCAAGAAGAGAAGAAAAAGGAGGAGAGAAAAATGGAAGAATAAAGTGAGGAGGAGGAGACAGGGAGGAAGAAGAGGAGGAGGAGGAAGAAGAAGAGGAGAAAGAATAACCGTAATTCTCTCTCTTTTTTTTCCCTCCTTCCTCCTCTTTCTTTCATTCTCTCACCTCCCTCCCCATTCCTTTCACACAAACACACACATTCATTCTCTCTAATGTTTCCCTATCATTGTGAATCTCTCTCTCTCTCTCTCTCTCTCTCTCTCTCTCTCTCTCTCTCTCTCTCTCTCTCTCTCTCTCTATGTATGTATGTGTGTGTGTGTATTTTGTATGTATGTATATCCATGCATGTATGTATGTATGTGTCTGTGTATGTCTATCTATCTATGTTTATCTATCTGTCCTGTTTATCTCTTGGAAAGATGAAAATGAAGGAAGAGGGGATGAAAATGATGATGATGATGATGATGGTAAGGTGAAAAGGAAGAGAAGGAAAGGAGAAGCATTATGATGATGGTTGTGGTGAAAGAAGAAGAAGAAGAAGAAGAAGGAGAGGAGGAGGAAGAAGAAGAAAAAGACGAAGAAGAAGATGAAGAAGAGGAGGAGGAAGAAGAAGAAGAAGAAGAAGAAGAAGAAAAAGACGAAGAAGAAGAAGAAGAAGAAGAAGAAAAAGACGAAGAAGAAGATGAAGAAGAAGAAGAGGAGGAGGAAGAAGAAGAAAAAGACGAAGAAGAAGATGAAGAAGAAGAATTTGAAAGGGAAGTCCTCAATTAAGCATCAATTAACAGAGGATCAAAAAATAACACGAACTGAGATGAGAGTTCGACAGTGAAAAAAAAATATTCAAAAAAAAAAAAATTGAAAACTCTCCTAACAATTTTCTTCGAGTTTTAGGGACAGAAAAAAAAAATCCCCCAAAAATATATATGAGGTTTTGGCCAGTCACTTACGAATAAAGAAGCTGATATTTTTATTTATTTTTCGTTTTAGTCTTTTCACTGGAGCTAATTGGAATGTTGGAAGCGTCTTATCTCTATGGCAACAGGATCGTGGGTGGGTGTGGGCTTGGTGTGTGTGTGTGTGTGTGTGTGTGTGTGTGTAATTCACCGGGTCGGTCAGGATCACTTGATAATCGTGATCGTCAGCTTTTACCCTCCCGGAAGGGAGCTGAGAGCTCATATAGTCCGATCTAAGGGCAAGGCTGTGACCTTCACACACCCACACACCCGTCCCCTTGCTCGAGGGGGACAGTAACCACCCACTTCGTCAGTGAAACTTTTCGCAACCTGAGCGAGGCGCGAACTCCCGTCCACCAGTTGGTAAGCGAGAGCGTTACCACTGCACCAGCGAGCGGTGTGTGTGTGTGTGTGTGTGTGTGTGTGTGTGTGTGTGTGTGTGTGTGTGTGTATGTGATGGAACAAGAGGCTCACAGGCCATGTCTCACCTAATATGCTCATTAACACATACACTCTCGCTCAGTACCGCCTGTGCCTTGTGTATTCCCTACCCTCCTCCCCTTCCCCCCTATGGCTATACGGTAGAGAGAGAGAGAGAGAGAGAGAGAGAGAGAGAGAGAGAGAGAGAGAGAGAGAGATGAAGAGGTATAGAGGAGATGAAGAGAGAGGCTGGGTGAGGGAGGGAAGGAAATGAGAAAGACTGGAAGAGGTAGAGAGGAGAGGGAAGAAGAAAGGAGAGAGGGAAGGAGAAGAAGAGGAAGAGTCGGAGAAGAGAAGAAAGGTGAGAGAAAAGAAAAGGAAGAGGTAGAGAGGAGAGGGGGAGGAAAAGAAAGACGATAGTAAAAAAGGAGAGGAAGGTGTGTGTGTGTGTGTGTGTGTGTGTGTGTGTGTGTGTGAGGGGGAGGGAGGGAGGGTGTGTGGGGTGAGGAAAGGTATGGTGTCGGGAGAGGAGAGGGAGAGAAAGAAGTGGAAGAAAAGGAAGGAAAAGTCTAACCCTGAAGAAAGTATTTAGGAGTCTTAGTAGAGGGGTAAGGAGAAGGAGACCGAGGAGGAGGTGGAAGGGCGAAGGGAAGGCAGCAAGGTGGATGCTTAGAGGCGAAGGTAATGAGGGAGGGAGATGAAGAGGTACAATGAAGATGGAAGATGATGGAAATGAAGAAGGCATGAGGTAGGGTGGCTTGGGGTGGTAGGAGGAAGTAGTGATAGACTTGACTTAGACAGATTGATGAATGAATAGATAGATAGATAGATAGATAGATAGACAGGCAGACAGATAGTTTTAATTTCTACCCCATGGAAGTTATTTATTTATTTGTTTGTGATTTTTACCTTTCAATTTTCTTTCTTTACTTTTCCTGCTTCTACCATCTCTCTCTCTCTCTCTCTCTCTCTCTCTCTCTCTCTCTCTCACACACACACACACACACACACACACACACACACACACACACACACACACATTCTTCCTTTTCCTTTCCTTTCTTATTCCTTCCCCACAATCTCTCTCTCCTTTCTCCTTCTTCCCTCCCCTCTCACTCTCTCTCTCTCTCCCTTCTCCTCCTCCTCCTCCTCCTCCTCCTCCTCCTCCTCTCCCCTCTCTAAATTTCCTTCCATCCCATTTTCCTTTCACGTCCTCAGTCCTTTTGTTTCTCTCTCTCTCTCTCTCTCTCTCTCTCTCTCTCTCTCTCTCTCTTGAAGGTTTGCGATTAGAGAATAAGGCTTCCCAAACACCTTTTCCTTAACGATTTATTTTCCAAACTACTCAATAATATCCCCTGGTGTGCCTCGTGTGTCTTTTCAGTATCGACATAGATTATATAACACACAAGAATATAGTAACGGAGAATAAATCGGTAAGGAAGAGGTGTTTGTAAGCCTCCTAACCATACTAGAATACCGCCCCATGTGTTTCTGGTGATATTAATGGCAGACAGTTTTAAGCTCAAAATTTTGGAGCATTATCAGGACCTTCAAAACACACACACACACACACACACACACACACACACACACACACACACACACACACACACACACACACACACAGCGAAATCAACGAAAAATCCAGGGACGCTTGGCAATCTCAACCGCTCGAGAGGCGACGCTTGGCAACTCCCAGACGCGCGGGAAAAGAGCTGAGTCCCGCGAAATTTCAGAAAAAATCAAAATATCTCGAAAAACTTGCATCCTGAATCAAAATTAAGGAACGTCGACCCACTTTCAAAACTAGCCAATCATATTTCAACTTCCCCTACTCATTTCCAAAAGCTAAAAAGCGGATTGTCAAAAATTTACAACTTCTACCTCACGACAACATTTCTGGGTGTGGTGACGCGCGCCGGGCTGACTGATGTACGATAATCGGCTCTCCAGTAAGTCAGTAACTCAGGTAACTCAGTGACAGAGGCGTTCCAGGACTAGCCTCTGATATGGTCCAGCAGTTTAATACGTCGTTTCTGAAGGTAAAGGGTTGAAGGCCGTAAAGTCTGTGTCTCGTGTATTTAGTCTGTGCAATATGAAACTATAAACTCACTCTCTCTCTCTCTCTCTCTCTCTCTCTCTCCGCTAGTTTACACTCGTTCGCCCTCCTTTTTCTTCCTCTTTTCCTTCCTCTCCTCAATTTATTCCCCTCCGACCTCCATTTTCCCCCACCCCCCATTCTCCGTCAATTGTGGCAAGGAAATTTCCCTAGAATTATTATGATTTTGCTTTGGTGAGGATGTGTGTGTGCCTGTGTGTGTGTGTGTGTGTGTGTGAGAGAGAGAGAGAGAGAGAGAGAGAGAGAGCAGTGTGTGTGTGTGTGTGTGTGTGTGTGTGTGTGTGTGTGAGAGAGAGAGAGAGAGAGCAGTGTGTGTGTGTGTGTGTGTGTGTGTGTGTGTGTTTTGTAGACAGATTACGTGGCTGTTGATTTTTTTTTTCTTAAAGTTTCGTCCCATTCAAAGAAAAGTTTCTAAGAAAATGTGAACAAAAAAGAAAAAGTCCAATTAATCTAAAATGTCTGCCACATTGACGTTGCAAGACTGGAGGTTGTAGGCAGAGGGAAAGATAGGGATGAATTCTACTGCAGCTGGCAAAGGAGACCGCAACACCTTTTTATTAGCGATCTATTCAGTATATTACATCTATGTATCCATCTGTACATGACCGGGGGAAACTATATATATAAAAAAAAGTACAAACAGAATATCAGGATGTAATAAGCAAAATAAATCGATAAGGAATAGATGTAACGAAGCCCCCTATGTTAACTATAATACGGGAAATATATTAAAGATTTTTTTTCCTACGTTTGTAAAAATACTTCTTTCGTTTTGTCAGAAATATTCATCCATAAGCACATTATTTTTCGTGGGTTAGTGGCAAGAGATGATATTATTGTAAAGAAAATAATGCTAGATTGTCGGTAATATATAATAATAATAATGATGATAATAATAATAATAATAATAATAATTTATTTTTCGTGGGTCAGTGGCGAGATGATATTATTGTCAAGAAAATAATACTAGATTGTTGGTAATAAATGATAATAACAATAATAATAATAATGATAATGGATGAAAATTTACACACACACACACACACACACACACACACACACACACAGCCAGCAGGTGTGTGGTTAGAGATGTATGGAATTAGATCAGCAGACATGTCCTTATCTAAGCAGACTCAGCAGAGGTACTGTTATGTCACCCTGAGAGAGAGAGAGAGAGAGAGAGAGAGAGAGAGAGAGAGAGAGAGAGTTATTGACAGAAAAGAGAACATTTTTATAGAGTCTTATGGGGAAGTGAAAGATAGAGGAACTGAATTTTCGACTCAATAACCACAGCAAACTCTTTATTATTTATTTATTTATTGCTCGTGTAAATAAAGGAGAGAGAGAGAGAGAGAGGGTTAATGTAGTGTGTGAGCGATTTTTTTGAGAATTATAAAGTTAATTTTTATTATCGTTCACCATCTTGATTAATTTTGGACAGATTGGATTTTATTATTTTTACATATATATAATTTTTGGAGGCAGATTAGAGAGAGAGAGAGAGAGAGAGAGAGAGAGAGGGTGAGAGAGAGATGAGAGAAGAGAGAAAGGGAGATACCTCACGCCTACCTCCACTTTTCTCCCTCCTTCCCTCCTCTCTTCACCTTTCACCTCTCCCCCTCCATCTTCCTCTCCCCTCCTCTTCACCCCTCTTCTCTCCCCCTCTTTTATGCTCTCTTTTATTCCCTTTCCTCCTCCTCCTCCTCCTCCTCCTCCTCCTCCCCCAACCCTCTTCTCCCTTCCCCTCCCCTCCTTCCTTTTCCTCTTCCTCTTCCTCTCAGCCTCTCTTTATCTCCTCCTCTGGGCCGTGAATTTGATCCTTTGTATGAGAGAGAGAGAGAGAGAGAGAGAGAGAGAGAGAGAGAGAGAGAGAGAGAGAGAGAGAGAAACTATGTGAAAGTTAGGAAACAGACATGAAAAAGAATGAGAACTGTGAAAGAGAGAGAGAGAGAGAGAGAGAGAGAGAGAATATGTGTATATATTTTCCTATAGGTCAGTCTATATATATACCGTATCTATAGTTATGCCTGTCTCCATTTTCTGTCTGTCTATCTACTTTTGTCTTTTTCTATCCATCTATCTGTCTTTCTATTTATCTATGTCTATATTGTTAAGCTCCTAATCCCAGAGTTGATCCAGGTGACCGCAACCAAAATCCCTACAAGCCTCTCTATCATCAATCCCTCCCCCCACTCCTGCCCCCCTCCCTCATGCAGCTTTACCCCTCCCCTCCCCTCCCCTTCCCCTTCCCTTCCCCTCCCCTCCCCCTTCCCCTCCCCTCCCCACCCCTCTCTCTCCACCTTCCCCTTCTTCTCTCTCCTCCTTTCACTCTTCTTCTCCCTCACTCCCCATTTAATTTTGAGGGGAGATGGAGAGTGAAGAAGGGGAGATTGGGGGTAGGAGGGGGAGAGGAATGAGTGAGAGGGGGAGAAGAGGGAGGGAGGATGGTGCGGGGGTAGGGGAAGGAAGAGTGAGAGAAGAGGGGTAGGGGCTGAAGAAAGGAGGAGAGAGAGAGAGAGAGAGAGAGAGAGAGAGAGAGAGAGAGAGAGAGAGAGGGGAGGGGGAGGGAGAGAAGTCAAGGATGGTTAAAGGGGGAACTGAGGTGTGTTATTGAGGGAGGGGAGGGGATTGGGAGGGAAGAGGGGACGGGAGGGGAGGGGAGGGGGAGGGAAGAGGGGACGGGAGGGGAGGGGAGAGAGGATTTTCTCCACTAAACTATTATTCATAACTCTCTCTCTCTCTCTCTCTCTCTCTCTCTCCTATGTCCTTTGTGTTCTGTTTCTCTTTCTCTTTCTTTTCTCTCTTTTCCATTTCTCTTCTCTCTTTTCATGTTCTTTTTCCCTAGCTTCTCTTCTCTCTCTCTCCCTCCTCTCCTCCATTTATATAACCTGCCTTTTTTCTTCTTTATCCTCCTCCTCGTCCTCCTCCTCGTCCTCCTCCTCCTCCTTCTTATCACTCTACCCTCCTTTTCTCATTCCCCTTATTTAATTAACACTATCTTTCGCTCATTCTTACTCTCTCTGGTCACGAGAGAGAGAGAGAGAGAGAGAGAGAAGGACGAAGGACGAAGAAGGAAAGAAGAGAAGGGGAGGGAGGGGAAGGGAGATGGATGAAGGAGAAGGTATGAGGAAGGGAAAGGAACGAAGATGGGAAGGAAGGAAGGAAGGAAGGGGGAGGGAGAGTGAGAGGGAGTGGAGTGGGAGGGAGGCATGAATATCCATGAAATTAGTGTGTTGACGTGAACCCTAACCCACTCCCTGTCACTCCCTCCCACTCCCTCTCAGCCCTTTTCCCTCCCTCTCACTCCCACTCCGCTCTACTGCCTCTCACTCTTCTACTTCCTCTCCATCCCTCTCACTCTCACCCCATCTCCCCACCGCTCACTTCCTCTCAGTCTCACTCACTTCCTTTCGGTCACACTCACTCCCTTACGCGCCCACTCACTCCACATTTCCACTCGCGTCCACGCTCCCCATCACTTCCCCTCAACCCCTCTCACTTCCACCTCACCCCCTCACTCTTCTTTTCATCCCACTCATCTCCCTTTCACACCCACCCCACCCCTCACGCCTTGTTATTCCCACCCACTCGTTGTTACTCATTCTGTTCAGTCCCATTCCACCCTACTCACTCCCACTCCACCCTACTCATTCCTACCCCAACCTACTCACTCCCTGGCACTCCCACTCCACCCAGTCTACTCCCTCCTACTCCCACTCACTCCCACTCTCTCCTATTTTATCTTTAGTACGTCATCTTCCTTCTTATACTACTTTCTACCGTTCCTGTGAAATTTCCGTCAGGCTTTTCACTCATAGACGGCACCTGCTTCTCTCTATTTACCTGTACGGCTTATTGCGACCCGAGGAAGTAAAGGTGAGGGAGAAGCTTGTGTTATTATTTTATTTTTCTGTTTTATTTTTTATTTATTTTTTTATGAGGGAATATATGTTAAGGACTTGTATGATATAATTTCTCTCTCTCTCTCTCTCTCTCTCTCTCTCTCTCTCTCTCTCTCTCTCTCTCTCTCTAACTTACATTCTTTTCAATCCCTTCCTCTCCATCTTCCCCTCCGACTCTCGGTATTGATGACTGAGAGAGAGAGAGAGAGAGAGAGAGAGAAAGAGGCTGATGGAGTGAGCAAGTGAGAGACAAAGGGAGAGCGATGCAATAAACTGTATGTAACACCTCCCTTATCAGAGAGAGAGAGAGAGAGAGAGAGAGAGAGAGAGAGAGAGAGAGAGAGGAGGTATATTTGTCAGTGTAAGTCCCAGCTTCCCATCCCCGCCAACCCTCTCCCATACCATCCTCTTTGTCATCCTCCCTCCTAATCTTCCTCTTCCTTCCTTCCTCTTTAGTTTCCTCTTCCTCCTAGTCCTTCTCTTCCTCTTCTAGTCCTTCCTCTTGATCTTTCTCTCCTTTTCCTTTCTCCTTGTCTTTCTCTTCCTCTTCCTTCCTTCCTTCCTTCTATCTTCCTCTTCCTGCAGTTTTTACTTTTCATCTCCTCTTTAGCTTCCTTTTCTTCTCCATTTCCTCCCTCCTCAGTCTCATCCTCTTTTTCTTTCTCCCTCTTCCTCCTCCACCTCCTCCTTCTCCTCTGCCTTTTCCTCCATCCTACCTTTCCCTTCCCTCCCAGTCTTCCTCTTCGCCCGCCTCTCCTCCTTGTTCTTCCTACCTCCCAACCTTCACTCCCTGACCTCTCTTTTCTTCATCCTCTTCCTTTCTTCCATCCCTCCCTCCTTCCTTCCTTCCTTCCTTCCTTCCCTCCATCCTTCCTTCCTTCCCTCCATCCTTCCTTCCTTCCTTTCATCTCTCTTCTTTTACATCTCCATTTCCTCTTCCTTCTTGCCCTTCCTAATCGTTTTCCTCCTCCTCCTCCTCCTTGTCGTCCTCATAGGCCTAATCCTCTTACCCTACTTGTTTCTTTTCCTCCTCCTCCTCCTCCTCCTTTTCTAGTTATTATTTTCGCTTCAAGTTACTCCTCTCCTTCCTTCTCTTCTCAATATTATTCTCCCTCCTCTTAGTCTCCTTCCTCCTCCTCCTCCTCCTCCTCCTCCTCCTCTGCAGTGAGTGTGTCGCACCAGATGCGGTATTTTGTCTTGATTAATAACGTAATGGAAACAGCTAGTGGCCTCTCTCTCTCTCTCTCTCTCTCTCTCTCTCTCTCTCTCTCTCTCTTTCTCTCTCTCTAGTTTAAAGCCTTTCGAATCTTCCCATGCCTCCCACTCTCTCCATCTCCCTCATTCCTGTCTCCTTCCCTCTTCTCCTTCTCCCTCCCACCACTCCAAGCCTCCCTCCTTCATGTGTATTCCTCCACTTTATCCTTCTCTCTCTCACGGTCCTTCCTGTCCTCATCCTCACACCACTCCCTCCCATCTCTCTCACACCCCATTGCTCCCACTTCTCCCTCCCACATCATCTCACTCCCACTCCATCTTTCTCACCCTTTCCCTCCTTCTCCTTCCCTCCCACTCCCACTCCATCCCTCTCACCCACTCCTCTCTCTCTCTCAGGGTTCGACTTCACATGTATGGCATCACTCTCGTGAAAGTAAGAAAAAAGAGAGAGAGAGAGAGAGAGAGAGAGAGATTAAGCTCTTCAGTCAGGTGATATATTTTATTTTTTATTCCTGCTACTACTTGACGATTTTACTCCGCTTGAGAGAGGCCTTTTTGAACTGGGGGGGGGGGGAAGTCGAAAGATAAAAAGAGTTCATTAACCCCTTCATAAACAAGTAATCTATCCTAAGCTGAAAAAAAAAATCTAAATAGCAAAAAAAAAGTAGAAATATACACCAGTGAATAAATTGGTACTAAAATCTAAATAAAATAAATGAATAAATAAATAAAAGAAAAAAATACCGCTTCGTCTCAACACTGCACTGACTCGACCACCTAAAATGAACCCGGATCTAACATTATTATTATTATTATTATTATTATTATATTAACATAGCTTATTCATATATTTCAGGGCCAGGATATCAGTGCTCATTATTGTAGATACTGTTTTTATTATTATTATTTTTTATTTTTTCGGTAGGTTTTTGCGAAGTGATAGTGATTCGGAACTCTCGCCTCCCTGCGTCGAACCCCGTGCGGTGAAGGTGGTCAGTGTGTGAGGGGCAAGTGACAGGGGAGGGTGTGTGTGTTTGTTCTGCTTTTCTGTCTGTCGTACTGCCAATATCTCTGTCTATTTATCTTTCAGCCTTTCCCATCATCTCATCTCCTATCGTCATCATCTTCATCGCCATTGCTACTCTTCCTTCTTCTCTCTCCCTTTTTAGGTGTGGTCAGGAAGTTTGCATCCCGTCTAAGGCCCTCATAACAGAGAACAACAGGTGTAAGGTAAGTCTGCAAGGCGTTGTTCTTTATTCTCCACTGTCATTATTGGTGTTATCAAAATCCTGTGCTGTTCATTGTTCCCCATGTTATAGTTTTATATGACAGATTGTGTTTTACTGAAGAGATTGCTTTTTTATTCAGTCATTTTTGGTACTGTTATCAAGATCTTGGTTTGTTCATTGTTCTCCATTTGACTGATTTATGTGATAGATTGTGTGATACTTAAGAGCTATATTAATTATCTGACACAAAGGGATATATGGAAGAATTAATGCTCACTTCACGTTGGTTTTGTCATTCATTTTAGTCTTGCTGCCGGACGATTTTACTCAGCACTGATTGCGCCTTTTTCAGAGTAGTGTTATCCTGTACAGACGGTTTTATTCAGCTTGGGTAGGACATAAAAAAAATAACGATACACCCCTTCAGCACGATGATACCATATTGTTTTATTGTTTATTTTTATTTTCTACCGCCAGATGTTTGTATTCAACTTAACCCACTGGACTGGATTACGTATTGCATATTCTTTGTACTGTACTTAATATTCTGTTTAGGGAAGGTCTCTGGTATACTCTTTTTACTCCAGCTTGGCCTAAAATTGTCATCTCTTCATCTACAATGCTGATGTGTTGCAATGAATTCGAACTGAAAAACGATGCTGGTCATGAGGAAGTGCTATGAAACGGATGTATGGCCGTAGTATTGTCTTGTACTGCCAATGGGCGACGGAAAAGGACGAAAATCTGGGCCAAGTTAAGATAAAAGAAGTGTAGTGTTGAGCAGGGGTTAGTGAAGCTTGCATCTAACCCTTCCAAATTCAAAGAGAAGCTACGAAACTGAATAAAATAGCAGGAATAAAATAAATACTAGTTCGTTCTTGTCACGCTGGACCAAAGAAGAGGAAGTGTGGTGGGACCCTTGCCGGCTGCAGCGTGTTCTTTGTTCTACCTTAATTTCTGGTGTAGCTAAAGGAGGTATCAAGTTGCAAGTTCACCCTATTGCATATACAGGATGAAATGGCTCTCCTTGTCGCTTTTCCCTGTCTACCTTACCCGCATACTTATTCACATACCATCATGCCTTCATACCTACCTCCCTCCCTGACTCCCCTCCTCGACATTCCTCTGCCTGTCAGCCGGCCTTCCTGCTTTCTGCCTGCCTGTCTGCCGGCCTTCCTCCCTATATACCTCCATACCTACCTCCCTGCCAGACTCCCTGCTTTCCTGCCTACCTGACTACCTTCCTATCTATGTACCTACATACCTTCCTGCCTGTGTACCTACATACCTTTCTATCTTCCTACCTGCCTACCTACCTACATACCTTCTTACATATGTATCAACTTACCTTCTTACCCATCTACCTTCCCACCTTCCTACCTTCCCACCTTCCTACCTTCCCACCTTCCTATGTACCTACCTACCTTCCTACCTATATACGTGCCTGCATTCCTACCTGTGTACCTTCCTACCTATGTACCTACCTTCCTATCTTCTTACTTGACTACCTGCTTACCTACCTACCTCCCCTTCCACCTCCCCTTCCACCTACCCACCCACCTACCTCCCCTTCCACCTACCCACCCACCTACCTCCCCTTCCACCTACCCACCCTTCCACCTACCCACCCTTCCACCTACCCACCCTTCCACCTACCCACCCTTCCACCTACCCACCCTTCCACCTACCCACCCTTCCACCTACCTACCTGCATACCTACCTACCTGCATACCTACCTACCTGCATACCTACCTACCTGCATACCTACCTACCTACCTCCCCTTCCACCTACCCACCCTTCCACCTACCCACCCTTCCACCTACCCACCCACCTACCCACCCACCTACCCACCCACCTACCTACCTACCTACCAACCTACCTACCTTCCTACTTACCTACCATCCTACTTACCTTCCCACCTACCTACCTACATGTCTACTGACATACCTTCCTACCTCTACCCACCGTCCTACCTACCTGCCTTCCTAACTTTCTACCTACCTACCAAACAACCTACCTACCAACCAACCAACTAACCAACCAACAAACCAACCAACCAACCAACTATAACCAACCAGCCAACCAACCAACCTACCTACCTACCTACCTACCTACCTACCAACCAAGCAACCTACCAACCAACCTACCAACCTACCTACCAACCAACCTACCTACCTACCTATCAACCTACCTACCTACCAACCTACCTACCAACCTACCAACCAACCTACCTACCTACCTACCAACCAACCTACCAACCAACCTACCAGCCTACCTTCCTACCAACCAACCTACCAGCCTACCTTCCTACCAACCAACCTACCAGCCTACCTTCCTACCAACCAACCAACCAGCCTACCTACCTACCATCCTACCTACCAACCTACTATCCTACCTACCAACCTACCATCCTACCTACCAACCTACCATCCTACCTACCAACCTACCAACCCACCTACCTACCAACCCACCTACCCACCAACCCACCTACCTACCTACCCACCTACCGACCTACCTACCTACCGACCTACCTACCTACCTACCGACCTACCTACCTACCTACCGACCTACCTACCTACCTACCGACCTACCTACCAACCAACCAACCTACCTACCTACCTACCTACCAACCAACCCACCTACCTACCTACCTACCAACCCACCTACTACCTGTCTACCTACCTACCTTACCTGTCTACCTACTTACGTACCTACCTGTCTACCTACTTACCTACCTGTCTACCTATCTACCTACCCACCTACCTGTCTACCTACCCACCTACGGTCCTACCTATCTAACTGCTTACATACCTACCCACCATCCTACCTATCAACCTACCTGCCAACCTGTCTGCCTATCTACCTACCAAGTTACCTTCTTCATGCTTACCACCTTCCCACCTACCGACCTACCTACCTGGATTCCTACCGACATACCTACCTCCCTACATACCTACTTCCCTGTATGCCTACCTACATACCTATCTACCTGTATACCTACCTACATACCTATCTATAAACCTACCTACCTATATGCCTGTCCACATACTACCTATATACCTGCTTACATACCTACCTACCTCCATACCTAACCTGTTTATCTACCTACATACGTTTTGTTTATACCTACCTGCCTAACTACTGTATACCTACCTGCCTAACTACTGTATACCTACCTGTTTACCTACCTGTTTACCTACCTACATAAGTATCTCCATAAATACCTATATAGTTACCTACTTACGTATATACCTACCCATACACCTACCTTGATACCTACCTTTATACCTACCTACCTATATACCTTCTTACCTATACATTTACCTCTGTATACCTACTTACCAATACCTACTTACCAGTTCATCTACCTACCTATATACCTACCTACATACTATCTTCCATAAATACATTCCTACATACCTACATACCTACCTACATACCCTCCTGCTTACCTATATACCTACATCGGTACTTACCTGCATACTTTCCTACCTCTATATACACCTACGTACCTATTTATCTACCTACATACCCACCTACATACCTACCCACCTATCCACCTACCTACCTACCTGTGTACCTACCTACGGTACCTACCTACTTACGTACCGACCTACCAACCTACCTACCTACCCACACACTTATATACCTAGCTAGAATTACTCCCAACTAACGGAGACTGAAATTAATATTAACACTTAGTTTATTCATTTTTAAGCAATTGCACTTTTCTAAATACCTGTCGCAAAATATTATTATTATTATTATTATTATTATTATTATTATTGCTACTCGATAAACAAGGAGTGGGTGAGGGGCTGCCCAGCTCCTAGCATAGTCCGTTGTTGGCTCTACGTTAAAATAGGTCAGGTCAGGTCAGGGCAGATCGGGCCATTAGACTTGAACAGCGGACGGCGATAAGAGCTGGAATTCCCCCCCCCCTCCCCCGCCTTCCTTATCTACCAAGTACGTAAAAAAGATCTGCAACGGACGTTTATAGAAAAGAAAGTGCTTAGTACTGCTGAGAGGAATGAAAGAACATGATATCAATGTCAGTTAGCTGGGTGTAATTCCGAAAGTTAACACACACACACACACACACACACACACACACACACACACACACACACACACACACACACACACGTAAGTACGTGTCTCCCTCCCTACATGCCTGCCAACTTCCCTACATACCTGCCTACCTACCTAATAATCTACCTGCCTTCCTACCTACCTACCTAATAATCTACCTGCCTTCCTACCTACCTACCTGTCTACCTACCTACCTACCTGTCTACCTACCTACCTACATACATAATACATACATACCAATCTACCTACATTCTTATCTTCCTACATATCTACCTGTCTACCTACAAACCTATCTATCTACCTACCTACCTATCGACATACATACATACAGTACATAGCTGCCTACATATCTACCAGTATAACAGCCTGCCTATTAATAATATACATTACATAACATCTACCTATCTGAAATCCTGACCACCTGTCTACCTACCTGCTACCTGTCTGTCTACCTGCTACCTGTCTGTCTACCTGCTACCTGTATGCCCTCTTATCTACAGTACGTACTTACCTCCTTGCCAGCCTACATGCCTACCTACATGTCTACCTACCTTCATGCGTACATACTTGTACCTACATACTTATCTCCCTGCCTGCCTACCCACAAACCTGTCTCCCTGCCTGCCTGCCTACATACCTATCTCCCTGCTTGCCTACCTACATACCTATCTACCTGCCTACCTACCTACATATCTCCCTCCCTCCCTGCCTACAGGTACATATCTCCCTCCCTCCCTGCCTACAGGTACATATCTCCCTTCTTCCCTCCCTCCCTACCTACCTACCTATTTACCTCTCAACCATCCTGCCTACCTACCTATCTGCCTACTTACCACCCTCCCCACCTACCTAGCTGCCTACCTACCTACGCACTTACCTAACCACCTACTTACCTAAACCTACCACCCTCCCTGCCTGCCCTGTTCCCTGCTATATATTCCGCTTCCTGCCTCCCTGCTTTCTGCCTTTCCTTACTCCCTGCCTGCCTCTATACCTCCCAATCACTGACTACCCCTTACCAACCCTACCTTTCTACCTATCGCCATTTCTGGCGACCTACCTACCAACCTACCTTATGTTGCTGTCCACCTCCCGGCCAACCTACCACCTACATATCTACCTACCTACTTAAGTTTCTGTTTAACCAACCAGCAACCCATCCATCCAACCAGCCACCCACCGACCCACCCACCAAATCACCTACCCATCCATCCACAACCAACTCACCCACCCAACCAGCCACCCACCGACCCACCCACCAAATCACCTACCCATCCATCCACAACTAACTCACCCACCCAACCAGCCACCCACCCACCAACCCATCCATCCATCCAGCCAGCCAGCCAGCCAGCCAGCCAGCCAACTGCCTAGGCACTCCACGAGCTGTCCAGACACCCAGTTACTCCCAAGGCAGGCACCATGTCACCCAGCCAGCAGCCCAGTTGTCCAGACAGCCAGCCAGCTGCTAAGCCTGCTGTCATGCTAGCCAGATGCTCGGCAGCCCAGCCTGCCACCTAGCCAGGCACCGAACCGCACAGCCACCCAGGATGCCAGCCAGCCAGCCTCCCAGCTGCAAAACCAGCCAGCCGGCCTCTTATCCGGTTGTTCAACATGCCGGCACTCAGCCAGCCAGCAGCTTGGCCGACCAGCCAAATTGCCACCAACCTTAGAAGGCAGCAGCCCAGCCAGGCGTCCAGACCCCCAACAAGCCGCTAAGGCGCCAAGCCAGTAGTTCAGGTGCACAGCTAACCACCCTAGTGCCCAGCCACCTACCCAGCTAACCGCCGAGAAACCCAGGTGCCCAATCAGTTGTCCAGACGCCCAGTCAGTTCTACCCAGCCGCCAAGGTGCATATCCTACCATCGAATCTCACAGCTAGCCACCCAGCCGCAGTCATCTAGCTAACCAGCCAGACAACCAGCATGCCTAGCCGTCCAGTCAGCCGGTTGCTCAGCCAATTACCTAGCTAACTACCAGCCAGCTACCAAGGCACCTCCCGACCAAGCCAGCTACCAAGTGCTCATCAGCCCAGTCAGCTACCCATCAAGGTGCCCAGCGTCCCAGGCAGCTGCCCAGACCCTCAGCCAGCTGTCCTGACCCCAGACCGGCCATCCATGTCCTTGTCCAGCCCCCCCTGCCTGCGCCAAGCCACCTTGGTCCTCACCCAACCTCCCTGGCCCTCGCCAAGCCCCCATGGCCCCCGCCCAGCAGCCTTGGCCCCCGCCCAGCAGCCCTGGCTCTCGCCCAGCAGCCCTGGTCCTCGCCCAGCCACCCTGGCCCCCTCCCAGGTCAGTGCCCAGCAGCCATGGCCCTGTGCCCAGCCATCCAGGTCCTATCCCAGCTGCCCAGGTCCCCGCCCAGGTCCCCACCCAGGCACCCAGGTCCACGCCGAGCACTTATGGTCCCCACCCTGCCACCCTGGGCCCACGTTCAGCCATCTACATCCCCACCCAGCCACCCAGGTCCACGCCCAGCAGCCATGGCCTCTGCCTAGTCACTCTGTTCCCCGCCTAGCCGCACTGGACCCTGCCCAGGCTCCCGGCCAGCCACCCATACCCTCGCATAACCGCCCAGGCCCTCATCTAGCCACCCTTACCCCTGCCAACAGCCCAGGTCCCTGCCAAGCTCCCCTGGTTCCTGCCCAGCCGCCCTGGCCCTCATCCAGTGGTAGTGGCCCCCTCCCAGGCGTCCACGCTCCCACCCAGCCGCACTGACCCACTTTCAACAGCCCTGGTCCCTGCCCAGCTGCCCTGGCCCCCACCATCCGCCCTGACCCCCACCATCCGCCCTGACCCCCACCAGCCACCAAGGCCCCTGCCCAGCCGACCTGGCCCCCACCGGCTGCCCAGACTCCTGCAAAGCCACCCTGGCCCCCACCAGCCGCCCAGTCCCCCACCAGCCGCCCAGACCCCTGCCCAGCCATCCAGCCCCCACCAGCAGCCCAGGCCCCTGCCCAGCCATCCAGCCCCCACCAGCAGCCCAGGCCCCTGCCCAGCAGCCCAGGCCCCTGCCCAGCAGCCCAGGCCCTTGTCCATCCGCCCTGGCCCCCACCATCCACTCTGGCTCCCACCATCTGCCCTGGCCTCCACCATCCGCCCTGGCCCCCACCATCCGCCCTGGCCCTCACCATCCGCCCTGGCCCTCACCATCCGCCCTGGCCCTCACCATCCGCCCTGGCCCCTGCCAAACCGCCCTGGCCCCTGCCAAGCCGCCCTGGCCCCTGCCAAGCCGCCCTGGCCCCTGCCAAGCCGCCCTGGCCCCTGCCAAGCCGCCCTGGCCCCCACCAGCCGCCCTGGCCCGAACCAGCCCCCCTGGCCCGAACCAGCCCCCCTGGCCCGAACCAGCCCCCCTGGCCCGAACCAGCCCCCCAGGCCCCTGCCAAGCCTCCCTGGCAGCCATGGCCCCCACCAGCCGCCATGGCCCCCACGGCCCCCACCAGCCGCCATGGCCCCCACCAGCCGCCATGGCCCCCACCAGCCGCCATGGCCCCCACCAGCCTCCTAGGCCCCCACCAGCCGCCCAGGCCCCCACCAGCTGCCCAGGCCTCGCATAGCCGCCCTGGTCCCCACAAGCAGCCCTGGTCCCCACAAGCAGCCCTGGTCCCCACAAGCAGCCCAGGCCCCCTCCAGCTGCCCAAGCCCATGCCAAACTGCCATGGCCCCCACCAGCTGCCCAGGCCCACACCATCCCACCAGGCCCACACCAGCCGCCCAGGCCCACACCATCCCACCAGGCCCCCACAAGCTGCCCAGCCCCCCAGCCCCCCAGCCCCCCACCAGCTACCCAGGCCCCCACCAGCCGCCCTGGCCCCTGCCCAGCCGCCCAGGCCCACACCAGCCGCCCAGGCCCACACCACCCATGCCCAGCCGCCCTGGTCCCTGCCCAACCTCCCAGGCCCCTGCCCAACCGCCCTGGCCCCTGCCCAACCGCCCTGGCCCCTGCCCAGCCGCCCAGGCCCACACCAGCCGCTCTGGCCCCTGCCCAGCCGCCCTGGCCCCCACCAGCCGCCCTGGCCCCCACCAGCCGCCCTGGCCCCTTGCCCAGCCGCCCTGGCCGCCCTGGCCCAGCCGCCCTGGCCCCTTGCCCAGCCGCCCTGGCCCCTTGCCCAGCCGCCCTGGCCCCTTGCCCAGCCGCCCTGGCCCCTGCCCAGCCGCCCTGGCCCCTGCCCTGGCCCCTGCCCAGCCGCCCAGGCCCTTGCCCACACCGCCCATGCCCCTGCCCACACCGCCCATGCCCCTGCCCACACCACCCATGCCCCTGCCCTGCCGCCCTGGTCACTGCCCTGCCGCCCTGGTCACTGCCCAGCCGCCCAGGCCCCTGCCCAGCCGCCCAGGCCCCTGCCCAGCCGCCCAGGCCCCTGCCCAGCCGCCCAGGCCCCTGCCCAGCCGCCCAGGCCCCTGCCCAGCCGCCCTGGCCCCTGCCCAGCCGCCCTGGTCCCCGCCCTGCCGCCCTGGTCCCCGCCCAGCCGCCCTGGTCCCCGCCCAGCCGCCCTGGTCCCCGCCCAGCCGCCCAGGCCCTCGCCCTGCCGCCCAGGCCCTCGCCCTGCCGCCCAGGCCCCCGCCCAGCCGCCCTGGCCCCCGCCCAGCCGCCCTGGCCCCCGCCCAGGCTGGGCGGGGGCCAGGGCGGCTGGGCGGGGGGCGGGGAGCGAGCTGGGCGGGGGGCCAGGGCGGCTGGGCGGGGGGGCCAGGGCGGGGGGGCCAGGGCGGCTGGGCGGGGGGGCCAGGGCGGCTGGGCGGCTGGGCGGGGGCCTGGGCATCGCGGGGTCCAGGGCGGCTGGGCCGGATCCAGGGCGGCTGGGCCGGATCCAGGGCGGCTGGGCGGAGGCCAGGGCGGCTGGGCGGGGTCCAGGGCGGCTGGGTGGGGTCCAGGGCGGCTGGGCGGGGCCCTGGGCGGGGGCCTGGGCGGCTGGGCGGGGGCCTGGGCGGCTGGGCGGGGGCCTGGGCATCGCAGGGTCCAGGGCGGCTGGGCCGGATCCAGGGCGGCTGGGCGGAGGCCAGGGCGGGGGACAGGGCGGGGGCCTGGGCGGGGGCCTGGGCGGCTGGACGGGGTCCATGGCGGCTGGGCGAGGGGCCAGGGCGCCTGGGCAGGGGACCAGGGCGGCTGGACGGGGGGCCAGGGCGGCTGGACGGGGGGCCAGGGCGACGGCCAGGTCGGCTGGGCGGGGTCCAGGGCGGCTTGGGGGGGTCCAGGGCGGCTGGGCACGGGCACGGGCACGGGCCTGGGCAGGGGCCAGGGCTGCGGGGCGGGGGCCTGGGCTGGGGGCAGGGGCCAGGGCTGCCGGGCAGGGGCCAGGGCTGCGGGGCCGGGGCCAGGGCTGCGGGGCAGGGGCCAGGGCTGCGGGGCGGGGGCCTGGGCAGGGGGCAGGGGCCAGGGCGGGGGCCAGGGCGGCTGGACGGGGGGCCAGGGCGACGGCCAGTGCAGCTGGGCAGGGGCCAGGGCGGCTGGGCGGGGGCCAGGGCGGCGGCCAGGGCGGCGGCCAGGGCGGCGGCCAGGGCGGCGGCCAGGGCGGCGGCCAGGGCGGCGGCCAGGGCGGCTGGGCGGGGGCGGGGAGCGAGCTGGGCGGGGGGCCAGGGCGGCTGGGCGGGGGCCAGGGCGGGGGCCTGGGCGGCTGGGCGGGGGCCAGGGCGGGGGCGAGGGCGGCTGGGCGGGGGCCAGGGCGGGGGCCAGGGCGGCTGGGCGGGGGCCAGGGCGGCTGGGCGGGGGCCAGGGCGGCTGGGCGGGGGCCAGGGCGGCTGGGCGTCGGCCAGGGCGGCTGGGCGTCGGCCAGGGCGGCTGGGCGGGGGGCCAGGGCGGCTGGGCGGGGGCCTGGGCGGCTGGGCCGGATCCAGGGCAGCTGGGCCGGATCCAGGGCAGCTGGGCGGGGGGGCCAGGGCGGCTGGGCGGGGGGGGCGGGGGGGCCAGGGCGGCTGGGCGGGGGGGCCAGGGCGGCTGGGCGGGGGGGCCAGGGCGGGGGGGCCAGGGCGGGGGGGCCAGGGCGGCTGGGCGGGGGGGCGGGGGCCTGGGCATCGCGGGGTCCAGGGCGGCTGGGCCGGATCCAGGGCGGCTGGGCCGGATCCAGGGCGGCTGGGCCGGATCCAGGGCGGCTGGGCGGAGGCCAGGGCGGCTGGGCGGAGGCCAGGGCGGCTGGGCGGGGTCCAGGGCGGCTGGGTGTGGTCCAGGGCGGCTGGGCGTGGTCCAGGGCGGCTGGGCGGGGCCCTGGGCGGGGGCCTGGGCGGCTGGGCGGGGGCCTGGGCGGCTGGGCGGGGGCCTGGGCATCGCAGGGTCCAGGGCGGCTGGGCCGGATCCAGGGCGGCTGGGCGGAGGCCAGGGCGGGGGCCTGGGCGGGGGCCTGGGCGGCTGGACGGGGTCCATGGCGGCTGGGCGAGGGGCCAGGGCGCCTGGGCAGGGGACCAGGGCGGCTGGACGGGGGGCCAGGGCGGCTGGACGGGGGGCCAGGGCGACGGCCAGGTCGGCTGGGCGGGGTCCAGGGCGGCTGGGGGGGGTCCAGGGCGGCTGGGCACGGGCACGGGCACGGGCCTGGGCAGGGGCCAGGGCTGCGGGGCGGGGGCCTGGGCAGGGGGCAGGGGCCAGGGCTGCCGGGCAGGGGCCAGGGCTGCGGGGCAGGGGCCAGGGCTGCGGGGCAGGGGCCAGGGCTGCGGGGCGGGGGCCTGGGCAGGGGGCAGGGGCCAGGGCGGGGGCCAGGGCGGCTGGACGGGGTCCAGGGCGGCTGGGCGGGGTCCAGGGCGGCTGGGCGGGGTCCAGGGCGGCTGGGCGGGGTCCAGGGCGGCTGAGCAGGGGCCAGGGTGGCTGGGCAGGGGCCAGGGCGGCTAGGCGGGGGCCAGGGCGGGGGCCTAGACAGGGGCCAGGGCAGGGGCCAGGGCTGCCGGGCGGGGTCCAGGGTGGCTGGGCGGGGTCCAGGATGGCTGGGCGGGGTCCAGGATGGCTGGGCGGGGGCCTGGGCGGGGGCCTGGGTGCGGGCCAGGACTGCGGGGCGGAGGCCAGGCGGCTAGGCGGGGGGCCAGGGCGGCTGAGCGGAGGGCCAGGGCGGCTGAGCGGAGGGCCAGGGCGGCTGAGCTGGGGTCCAGGGCGGCTGGACGGGGGTCCAGGGCGGCTGGACGGGGGTCCAGGGCGGCTGGACGGGGGTCCAGGGCGGCTGGGCGGGGGTCAGGGCGGCTGGGCGGGGGCCAGGGCGGCAGGGCGGGGGCCAGGGCGGCTGGGCGGGGGCCAGGGCGGCTGGGCGGGGGGGGCCAGGGCGGCGGGGTGGGGGGGCCAGGGCGGCTGGGCGGGGGCCAGGGCGGCTGGGCGGGGTCCAGGGCGACGGCCAGGGCAACTGGGCAGGGTCCAGGGCGGCTGGGCGGGGGGCCAGGGCGGCTGGGCGGGGAGCCAGGGCGGCTGGGCGGGGGGCCAGGGCGGCTGGGCGGGGGGCCAGGGCGGCTGGGCGGGGGGCCAGGGCGGCTGGGCGGGGGCCAGGGGGGCTGGGCGGGGGGGGCCTCGGCGGGGGGACCAGGGCGGCTGGGCGGGGTCCAGGGCGACGGCCAGGGCGGCTGGGCGGGGGTGCGGGGCGGCTGGGCGGGGGTCCAGGGCGGCTGGGCGGGGGTCCAGGGCGGCTGGGCGGGGGCCAGGGCTGCTGGACGGAGGGCCACGGTGGCTGGACGGGGGACCAGGGCGGCTGGGCGGGGGCCAGGGCGGGGGCCAGGGCGGGGGCCAGGGCAGCTGGGCAGTGGCCATGGCGGCTGGGCGGGGGCCAGGGCGGCTGGGCGGGGGCCAGGGCGGCTGGGCGGGGGCCAGGGCGGCTGGGCGGGGGCCAGGGCGGCTGGGCGGGGGCCAGGGCGGCTGGGCGGGGGCCAGGGCGTGGGCCAGGGCAGCTGGGCAGTGGCCATGGCGGCTGGGCGGGGGCCATGGCGGCTGGGCGGGGGCCAGGGCGGCTGGGCGGGAGAGCGGCTGGGCGGGGGCCAGGGCGGCTGGGCGGGGGCCAGGGCGGCTGGGCGGGGTCCAGGGCGGCTGGGCGGGGTCCAGGGCGACGGCCAGGGCAACTGGGCAGGGTCCAGGGCGGCTGGGCGGGGGCCAGGGCGGCAGGGCGAGGGCCAGGGCGGCAGGGCGGGGACCAGGGCGGCAGGGCGGGGACCAGGGCGGGGGCCTGGGCAGTGGCCAGGGCGGCTGGGCGGGGGCCAGGGCGGCTGGGCGGGGGACCAGGGCGGCTGGGCGGGGGCCAGGGCGGGGGCCAGGGCAGCTGGGCAGTGGCCAGGGCAGCTGGGCGGGGGCCAGGGCGGCTGGGCGGGGGCCAGGGCGGCTGGGCGGGGGCCAGGGCGGCTGGGCGGAGGCCAGGGCGACGGCCAAGCCAGCTGGGCAGAGGCCAGGGCAGCTGGACGGGGGGCCAGGGCGGCTGGGCAGGGACCAGGGCGAGGGCCATGGCGGCTGGGCGGGGACCAGGGCGGGAGCCAAGGCCGGGGCCAGAGCGGGGACCAGGGCTGCTGGGCTGGGGCCACGGCTGCTGGTCGGGCGGCTGGGCGTGGGACCAGGGCGGCTGGGCAGGGGCCAGGGCGGCTGGGCAGGGGCCAGGACAGGGGCCAGGGCGGCTGGGCAGGGGCCAGGGCGACGGCCAGGCCAGCTGGTCAGGGACCATGGCGGCTGGGTGGGGCCATTGCCACTGGCCTGGGGCCATGGTGAGTGAGCGTGGGCCAGGGCGGTTAGGCGGGGGCCAGGGCGGCTGGGCGTCGGCCAGGGCGGCTGGGCGGTGGGCCAGGGCGGCTGGGTGATGGGCCAGGGCAGCTGGACGGGAGCCAGGGCGGCTGGACGGGGGCCTGGGCGGCTGGGTGGGGCCAGGGCAGGTGGGCAGGAGCCAAGGCGGCTGGACTGGGGCCAGGACAGGTGGGCAGGAGCCAGGGCAGGTAGGCAGGAGCCAGGGCAGCTGGTTGGGGCCAGGGAGGCTGGACGGAGACCAGGGCGGCTGAGTGGGGCCAGGGAGGCTGGGTGGGGCCATGGTGGGTGGGCCTGGGCCAGGGCGGCTGGGCGGGGGCGAATGCGGGTGGGTGTCGGCCAGGGCGGCTGGGTGGGGGGCCAGGGCGGCTGAGTGGGAGCATGGGCTGCTTGTGCCGAGCTGAGCTGTTGGCACGGGCCTAGGCGGCTGGCTGGGGGCCTCCGCAGGGGCCAGGCTGATGGAGAGGACCTGGGCGGCTTGGTTGGGACCTGGGGTGCGGGCGTGGCCCTAAGAGGCTAGACAGAGGTCCATGCAGCTTGCTGGGTGCTCGCAAGAGCGCCATGGCTGCTGGAGGGGGTCTGGGCTGCTGGCCTGGAGCCTGGGCGGGAGCGTAAGCCTGTGGCTGAGTGGATGCATGGGCGGCTGGGTGGCTGTGGGCCTGGGCGGCTGGCTGGTTGAGGGTGTGGGCGGCTGGCTGGTTGGGGGTGTGGGTGGCTGGCTGGTTGGGGGTGTGGGTGGCTGGCTGGTTGGGGGTGTGGGTGGCTGGCTGGTTGGGGGTGTGGGTGGCTGGCTGGTTGGGGGTGTGGGCAGCTGGCTGGTTGGGGGTGTGGGCAGCTGGCTGGTTGGGGGTGTGGGCAGCTGGCTGGTTGGGGGTGTGGGCAGCTGGCTGGTTGGGGTTGTAGGCAGCTGGCTGGTTGGGGTTGTAGGCAGCTGGCTGGTTGGGGGCGTGGGCGGTTGGCTGGTTTGAAGTGTGTGTGCCTGGCTGGTTGGGTGCGTGGGCGGCTGGCTGGTTGAGGGCATAAATGGCTGGCTGGTTGAGGGCATAAATGGCTGGCTGGTTGAGGGCATAAATGGCTGGCTAGTTGAGGACCAAGACAGCTGCCTGGAGTCTCTGGGGGCTTGTTATGGGCGTGGGCAGCTGGTTGGGTGATTGGACGACTGGCTGGTGCCCTGGGCGGCTCGCCGAGGACTGGGGAAGTGTCTAGGAGCCTGGGCGGGTCTGAAGGGGCCTGGGCGGGTTTCTTGGGGCCTGGGCGGGTTTCTTGGGGCCTGGGCGGGTTTCTTGGAGCCTGGGCAGGTTTCTTGAGGCCTGGGTGGATGGCTGGGGGCCTGGGTGGATGGCTGGGTCTAGGCGAATGGCAGGGGACCCGAGTGGTTTGGCTGGGGGCCTGGGTGGACGGCTGGGGGCCTGGGCGGATGGCTTGGGGCCTGGCCGGATTGCTGGGGGCCTGGGCGACTGGTTGGAGTCTTGGCCGCTGGCTGGGGGCTTGGGCGGCGGGTTGGAGCCTGGGTGGCTGACTGGGGCGTGGGTGGATGGTTGGGGGCCTGGGCAGCTCGCTGGGGACTTGGGTGGCGGGCTTGGGACTTGAGCGGCTGGCTGGGGACTTGGGCGGCTGGCTAGGGACTTGGGCGGCTGGCTGGGGGCCTGGGCAGCTGGCTGTGCGGTTGTGTGGCAGGCTAAATGTCTGTGCAGCTGACTGCGTGTTGAGCGCCTGGGTAGTTGGCTAGGCTGCTGTCTCAACAACTGGCTGAGAGGCTGGCTGTGCAGTTGGCAGGCTGGCTGAATGGCTGCAGGTGGCTGGGCGACTCGTTGGCTATCTGGGCGGCAGGCTGGTTAGCCAATCTGCTGGCTGGGCTGTTGACTGGCTGGCCAGGAGGGTGACTGGACAGCTGACTTGGCGCATCGATAACTAGCTGTTTGGACGGCTCGGCTGCTGGCTGGGCGACTTGGTACCTGGCTTGAGGGTAATTAAGCACCTGGACAGCTCACTCGGTGCTTAGGCAGGTGGCTGGGCACCTGAGCATCTGGCGTGTCGGGTGGATAACTGACTGAGTGGCCAGCTGGCTGGATAGGCAGCTGACCAGACGACTAGGTGATTGGTTGAGGCTGGTTGGGATGTCTGGCTGGCCGGGGCTGGGCGTAATGTTAGCTGGCTGGATTAGTGGATGGGTGGATGGGCAGCGGAGTAGCTGGTTGCCTGGCTGGATGACCGGCTGGCCAGGGGACTAGGCAGCTAATTGGGTGGCTGGGCAGTTGGTTGGCTCTCTGGACAGCTGGTTGGCTGGCCAACTGGATTGCTGGCCGACTGGCTGGGCTGCTTGCCGTTGGGTTACTAGCTGCTGGGTTGTGTAAGGGGTGGGCTGGCTGAGTGGCTAGTTGGTTGGCTGGCTGAGTGGCTAGCTGGCTGAGTGGCTGAGTGGCTGGCTGACTGTCTGATGGCTGGTTGGTTGAGTGGGTGGATGGGTGGTTGGATGACTGGCTTGCTAGTTGGTTGGATGGTTCGTTGGCTGTGTGGCTGGATTACGGGCTGGTTGGCTGGCCTCCAGTTTGACAAGTATGTCCCAAGCTGAGTAGTACACCTGGAGTTGGCAAGAATGAAAATACAGTATCATTATAAAGGGATTAACTCCTTCAATTCTGACTTTTATATTCGTTTTTAACTACATCCTAACCATTCAATTCAGACTTTTCGAGCTGAGGGAGGGTCAGAAATAACCTTGACTCGTTCCAAAGCAGACGTCCCTTGTAAGTTCAATATAATTATCTGATCATCTGTGTTTACGTGACCAAAAACCTTGCCCCTTTTAGCTCAGCTCTATAACACTGTGAATTATTATGCTGGTCGAAGCTGGCTTTGTCATAACCAATACAAAATGGATGAGCTTCAACAAAAACAAAGCCATAAGAATAAAAGAGGATGCACCAAGGTCACAGATATAAACATTTACGTCGAGAAACAAAAATACAATTGAAGACAGTATAAATATGAAAGGCAGGTAGTTTATAGCTTCAACTCAAAATCTATCTCATGTAATTTCATGTTCATCACCTCCACAAAGAGACAAGAAACTGCCAACTACCCAACATCACTGCACACACAACACTCGGCGACATCACAGTCACTTCCTCCACCCAACATCACCCTTCACTGAGACATTCACAAACACAGCCACTCAAACCCTCCAACCAAACAGCATCCTTCATGAACCTCCGCCATACACACACACACACACACACACACACACACACACACACACACACACATCCGACACCACCCTACCCCTACACAGAGATACACGAGTACACCTAGCCAGACTGCGATGCCGCCACTACACTTCCCTGTTACAATACCAATACCAAATAGAATACAATACAACACACACACACACACACACACACACACATACACACACACACACAAGGTGCAGTTAGATTGGAGGATCAGTTTGACTAGTAACCAAGGAGAGTAATTCCTACCTCATTACAAAGGCTCATCGCATTTCACGCAACCACGACTTAGTATTCAAGCTGTGTGAGTGTGATCCGGTCCCATCAGATGAAAATAAACCGAAAATAGCAGAAAACAAACCGAAACTAGCAGGAAGCAGAAAC
The DNA here is from genome assembly GCF_032717465.1 of Coenobita brevimanus. Taxonomy (NCBI): domain Eukaryota; kingdom Metazoa; phylum Arthropoda; class Malacostraca; order Decapoda; family Coenobitidae; genus Coenobita; species Coenobita brevimanus. The sequence continues at coordinate 45,388,472 of NC_137063.1, read as the reverse complement.
TAGAAGAAAAATTAAACCGACTATTGCAGAAAAATTAAACCGAAACTAGCAGAAAAATTAAACTAGCAGATAAATTAATCCGAAATAAACAAAAACCGAAACAAGCAAAAATTAAACCGAAACTAGGAAAAAAATTAAACCGAAAATAGAGAAATTAAACCAAAACTAGCAGAAAAATTAAACCGAAACTAGCAGAAAAATTAAACCGAAATAAGCAGAAAAATTAAACCAAACTAGCAGAAAAATTAAACCAAACTAGCAGAAAAATTAAACCGAACTAGCAGAAAATATAAACCGAACTCGCAGAAAAAATTAAATCAAAACACACGTCCTTGATTTCAAAAGATTAAATACTGAAATCCAACCGGAATTGTCACAGATATTGCCAGTATGTCAGTATGTATCACTTACCACGAGATATTCCTGATAATATATGCATGGCGTGTATAAATTATGCTCCCAAGTGGTCGTTCACGGAGAGGAGCGGTCACTTTACAGTTTTTAATAATGCATAAAGCGGTTCTGATTCAGGTTTCTCTCTCTCTCTCTCTCTCTCTCTCTCTCTCTCTCTCTCTCTCTCTCTCTCTCTCTCTCTCTCTCTCTCTCTCTCAAGTTAACCCCTTCACTTCGATTACATTTTTTTTTTTTTTGCTACCTTCGTGATTTTACTAAGCTTGGGTGAGATTTTTTTCTTTTTTGTCAGGAAGAGTGATGTTAATAATAATAATAATAATAATAATAATAATAAAAGATTATCTAGTTAATAGGGCAATTTATTCGTTACTAGACTTTTATTTTATTTTATTTAGCTGAGGAGATAAAAAAGCTGAATAAAATCGTCTGGAGGTAGAAAATGAAGTAAAGAATGAGGAAGAAAATGAATTACTTAAACGTTACTTAGCTGGGACCCTGAGAATGGTGTGCCGTGTTGTTGCTGAGGAGAGACGAAATGCCCTGAGGGCCCTTGCAGAATCAAGCCCCTCACAGGAAGCGTTGTAAGGTAATTTTGCTCTCTCTCTCTTCCACCTGGCGAGGGGAGAGCGAACTATGGATTCAGCCCACCGAAGACCTGAAATATAGATGACGTTAATATTCATCGGTATTTACTGAGAGAGAGAGAGAGGGAGGGGGGGGGGGTATAGCAATGAATTACTGAAATATTAACTCCTTCAGCCCGACGATGATTATTATTATTATTATTTAGTGGTAGGTGGGGGCGCCCACCATCCACTCACTCGATTTAGTGCTGTTCTTGGGTGGCTGCCTTTTCTTCCATCAGCACTTCCTCTTATGTCCTTCTTTCCTTCTTCCTTTCCACATCCTCCTGCCTACGGGTGATTGTACACTGAGTGACAAGAGAAATGGTTTCGTGTACACCAGGAAACCATTCACTACGTTGGGTGGTAACCATATAACCAAACTATGGCACCTGGTGGTTTAGTGGGTAATTAAGGTACTCCGATCGGATTAAGTCTGTGTCGGTTTATATCCAAGGGGTGGTTGGGGTTTATTGCTCACGTAACGCCACTCCGAGATGAGTGAGGCTGGTCACTCTCATCTTAAATATCAGGACCAACTTGCCTAGCCCCGGGCCCCTACGCTCCTCTTGGGGCAACACAGGATTACAGGATATGGAAGGGATTTATTAAGGCCATCACCCTGCCTGTTCGAAAATTCGATTCAAAATGTTGATAAAATAGTTTGGAGATAAGAGGGATAAAATCATGATTTAAAAAAAAAGAAAGAAGGAAATAAGTCACAGGTCAGTGGAGGTCAAAGGTCGCACCCTCGGGAACTAATTAACCTTTATAGACTTAATAACAGACCTTATTACAAATGCAGCAATTAAGACAGGATATTAGATGACAATGACGCGTGCACAAGTAAGGTTACGGATAGACAGATTTAATGTTAATGTTACGTGTCCATAAATTCTGGTTCTACTTTTCTTTCTTATTAATCCAGGTGTTGATGTAGTGCTACCTCTAGGTGACTGTAAACTGTGTGGCAATCTACAGGTTCTTTTCAGCCCAGGGAATCATTTAATATTTGGGTTGATGAAAAGAGGCGTAAATGGGCGCCTGGTGGTTTATTGGGTCAAGGTGCTGGTGGGTTTAAATTTGAGGCGTAAATCATGTTTATTTCTCACATTATGGGGCAAGTAGTTGGTCAATCGCTGTTAAGTGTCTGTACAGAGTAGCTTAACCATAGATCCTACACTCTTGATGGCGCAGTAGAGGATGAAGTATTAACAGTATTTATTTATGTCCATTATGCACTAAGATGCCGTAAATGTCAGTTATTGTGGTGTATTCCACAAACTGGTCCTTTTTTTTTTTTTAGCTACTTTATCACCGTCCATTATCAGTAGTTTTCAAGTATATACATTTTTATATTCAAAGTTTTCAAGTATATACATCTTTATATCCAAAGTTTTCAAGTACTGTATATACATCTTTATATTCATAGTTTTCAAGTTTATACATCTTTATATTCCAAGTTTTTCTTCAGTACGAGTTCGTATGTGAGCTCATTATTGTCGTTACACCTGCATCACGTCAAGTACTGCTTTGTAACTTTATAATTCATTCGGTACAGGCGGGCTTAGCCTTTGGTTCCTTCTTCCTAGCATTAAAAAAAAAGAAAAAAGGCGTACTTGATACCTAAATATTTTAAGCCAAAGAACAGACTACTATAGGAAACTTGCATTAACTGTGAGTCCGGACTATTATTATTTTTTTATCCTTTTTAAATGATACCTTCAGACAATGTTATTTAAGTTCACCTGATAAGTCAGATTGTGAAGGGGTTAATAGAGACTTGGTAACCACCATAACTAATGGTTTCTCTAATTTTAACAAAACAGTCTTGGGAAAGCCTGATTAAACCAACAAGTAAACTAAATAAAAAAATAAGAATAAGCAGCCAAATTCACGGGATCAAAGCCAGAGACAAGCCTGGCATCATAACGTTTTATAAACTGGAGTGAAATGAGACGCTTACCCTTCCACTGTCATTCATCGTATCTCCATCCTCTTCCAGGCCGTTGTCTCTACCTGTGGGCGTCCCTCTTTCCAGTAGTCTTCCTCGCTTGTCGTTGCTGTGGCCAGTCGTACTCGTCGTCCCCTCCAGGTAGTCTCTTCATGGTGGTCCACACCTCCATCCAGCCCTTGTCATCCAGGTCTGTGGTGGCTCCTGTAAATCAACATAATTATCAGCCCAGAAAAGTTTAGTGTTCATAAGTTCATTAAGCGCTCTAATGAAATTGGTGGAGAAAAAAACTCTGAGAAAATAATACCAAGTATCATAAAGAAAATGAAAAAAAAAAGAAAAAAAAAAAAGATGCAATTTGATACAGCAGAAGTGAGTATTGCAAACCATCTTTAACTTCTGTTAAACACTGAATTAAAATCTGTAGAAACAAGATAGCGTTTAGATATATAGTTTTGTTAACCGTCTATACATTTTCTTACATTCATTACATAATATTTTTACTTTAGTTCTGGCAGGAGTTTACTTGCTGATGCCATGGTTTCTTATCCAGGACAACAGTAACAACTCTTCATCATGACGACGACGGCTCCACGACTTCACCACCCCGACGACTTCACCACCACCACCACCACCACCACCACCACCACTTCACTCCTTCACCACTACGATTTTTCTCATCACGACGACAAATTTTCACCCATAGACTAGTTAGCTTTATATCCTAGTCAGCTGTATCGTTAACTCTTTAGCCTAGTTAGTCCTGTAATGTTGGGCAGTTCTATTATCTCATCAGTTTTCTATTTTCTAGCTTAGTTCTATAGCCTGGTTGATTATCAGCTGTAGAACTTAGTCGATCCTGCATGTATAGTTGTCGATCTTACCTCATAGCCTAGTCGATCCCTTGTCCTATTGTCCTTTATGAATGAAAATTGTCCTTGTTCCTAAGCTTTACATTCCTCTCCAATTCACCAGATGTAAAGCCTGACCGTGTCCTGCCTTCAAGAGTCCTACTTTTGTGCACGAGCTGTTTGAAGTCTTATTAAAACATCCCCTAAGTTTCAGTATCTCTTAGTTCTACAATTCTTCCTCAGTTATAGAGTTTTCCCTCAATTCTAGAGTCCCGCCTCAAATCATGCCTCAGTTTTAGAGTCCTGCCTCAGTGCTAGAGTCCTGCCTCAGTGCTAGAGTCCTGCCTCAGTGCTAGAGTCCTGCCTCAGTGCTAGAGTCCTGCCTCAGTGCTAGAGTCCTGCCTCAGTGCTAGAGTCCTGCCTCAGTGCTAGAGTCCTGCCTCAGTGCTAGAGCTCTGCCTCAGTGCTAGAGCTCTGCCTCAGTGCTAGAGCTCTGCCTCAGTGCTAGAGTCCTGCCTCAGTGCTAGAGTCCTGCCTCAGTGCTAGAGTCCTCCTCCTATTCTAGAGTCCTCCTCCTATTCTAGAGTCCTCCTCCTATTCTAGAGTCCTCCTTCAGTTCTAGAGCTCTTCTTCGATTCTAGAGTCCTCCTTCATGGCTAGAGTCCAACCTCAGTGCTAGAGTCCAACCTCAGTGCTAGAGTCCTCCTTCAATGCTAGAGTCCTCCTTCAATGCTAGAGTCCTCCTTCAATGCTAGAGTCCTCCTTCAATGCTAGAGTCCTCCTTCAATGCTAGAGTCCTCCTTCAATGCTAGAGTCCTCCTTCAATGCTAGAGCTCTTCTTCAATGCTAGAGCTCTTCTTCAATGCTAGAGCTCTTCTTCAATGCTGGAGCTCTTCTTCAATGCTGGAGTCCTCCTCCAGTGCTGGAGTCCTCCTCCAGTGCTGGAGTCCTCCTCCAGTGCTGGAGTCCTCCTTCAGTGCTGGAGTCCTCCTTCAGTGCTGGAGTCCTCCTTCAGTGCTGGAGTCCTCCTTCAATTCTAGTCGTACCTTAATTCTAGTCCTACATTAATTCTGGTCCAACATTACTTTTAGTCATACCTTAATTCTAGTTCTACTTCAGTTCTACAGTGCTACTTCAGTTCTAGACTACTCAATTCTAGACTGCTCCCATGTTTCTAGACTGCTCCCTCAGTTCTAGACTTTTAATTATAGAATAAATCCTTAATTCCATAGCTCTCCCTTAATTACTTCCTTAGATCTTAGGAGTACTCCCTTAGTTCTCAAATTCTCCCTTAATTTTAAAGTTCTTTAATTCAGTATTCTTCAGTTCCAGAGTCCCCTTCACTGCTGGAACACTGCCCTGGTGTACCCCATCCTATTGAAGCGCCTTGGCCCACTGCACCACGAGGCCTCCACACACGCCATACAGCACAAAAAAGACCCCCCACCCCACCCCTTGCTTGGTTATGTATTGTCCATCACGTAACTACAGCAGATGTGTCCGCGCCTATACACACACACACACCACACATGCCAAACACACACACACACACACGGCCTCACACATGCCATACACACACATGCCATACACACACACAGCCTCACACATGCCATACACACACAGCCTCTCACACATCCCAGGCACACCCACACCACACACGTCCCCAGCACATCCCATACCTCACACATCCGGCCATCAAAGGAGACTACGCCACCCATAAACATCTGCCAAACCCTGTAAAAACACACCAAGCACCCTTCATTCTCCACGTGCCCCTCTCCCTCTGTCTGTCTCCCTCTACCTCCCTCAGTCTCCCTCTGTTTCACCATTTTTATCTCCATCTTTCTCCTCATCTCCCTTAGTCTCCATTTCCCCCTATCTCCATCTATGCCCATTACCCTTTATCTCCCTCCCCACGTCTCTCCTCTCTCTCCCAGCCCTCCAAACACCACTGGAAATAGAATCAGGGATTAGCATATTTCCATGGAAGCTACAATTATTTCCCTAACTCCCTGCAGCCATAACAACCTGCAAAATAAATAAATAAATAACTCACCCCAGACGACATGGCCGGGTTGCTCCATGGGGGGGGGGGGATGTACCAACGAGTCTACGAGTATTTATAACTACCTGTAAATATAGGTAGATTCAGAAACAATTACTGGACCCTTTTTGTTCTAACATGGCCTAAAATTACAGGCTATCTTAAGTACTGAGTTGTAACTAGAGATTAACCCTGGAATATAATGCTAGTCACGAAGAAGTACTATGGAAAGGATGTAGAACCACAGTACTGCTTTTCTTCAAGTGACATACGTAAAATAAGCTGCTAAAGAACGAAGACCTGAGCCAAGTTAGAGTAAAAACAGTGTAGGTATTAATCATGGTATGCTAGGTTATTTTTGTTTTTTAACCTTATTCATGGTCGTAATACATAATTAATGTCAAGCTCTAACAAAAGAAGTGCTGGACTTCTCATTTAGGGCCGTCTCATAGGTGGCCTTGAGTTTCCGTAACACCACCTACATAGCGATTCATTCTGCACAGTGCACCTCAGCATCCTATTGTGTACGCTGAGGCAAACTAAATCCGTCTTAAAAAATATAATATATGAATAAATACGAGAGAGGATTAAGGTGTAATTTGATAAAGAACTCGCTAAGGAAGAGGTGCTACTAAGTCCCCCATGCCACGCAGAATATGGCTCGATCCCTGTCAACATGCTTTACCTAAAATAAAAAATTACGCTTTGTGATTAAATGAATTTCCTTGAACCTTCCGTCTCTCCTACCAGCCTCTCATTTTATGAACAAATATATTTTTTAAGTGAATTTCTTGAACTCAGACTGATTTTTTACCTGTCACCTGTTGGACTGACGATAGATTACCTAATATTCCACCAACCTTAATGGATTCTTTTTGCAGATTTAGTTTCCGGATATTTAAACTACTATTTTTCTTTTGCTCAACTCGTGAAACTAAAACACGAAACTTTATAACAACTAAAAGTATTTGATAAGATTTAACATTAAGATGACTATAATCCCTGAGGTTAATCACTTCAGTACGGTAACTATAGGTCAGTCCGGCCCAATTCTAACCCGCCCCTAAGTGGTTACGGTTAGGTTAGGATAGTAGTAGTAGTTGTGATAGTAGTAGTTGTGATAGTAGTGGTAGTAGTAGTTGTGATAGTAGTGGTAGTAGTAGTTGTGATAGTAGTAGTAGTAGTAGTTGTGATAGTAGTAGTAGTTGTGATAGTAGTAGTAGTTGTGATAGTAGTAATAGTTGTGATAGTAGTAGTAGTAGTAGTTGTGATAGTAGTAGTAGTAATAGTGATAGTAGTAGTAGTAGTAGTAATAGTGATAGTAGTAGTAGTAGTAGTAGTAGTAATAGTAGTAGTAGTAATAACAGTAGTAGTAATAGTAGAAGTAGCAGTAGTAGTAGCAGTAATAGTAGTAGTAGTAATAGTAGTAGTAATAATAGTATAATAGAAGTAATAGAAGTAATAGTAGAAGTAATAGCAGAAGTAATAGCAGAAGTAATAGTAGCAGTAGCAGTAGCAGTAGCAGTAGTAGCAGCAGCAGTAGTAGCAGTAGCAGTAGCAGCAGTAGTAGTTGTAGTAGTAGTAGATCTTGTAATAAAAAACTCATTCTTTCACTCCTATGGCCTATTTTATTTCATTCCTGCCATCTCTAGACAATTTTCTTCACTTTAGGACAGATTGAAGATTATGAGGGGGTGGTGTTGGAAGGGGGGCAGACTAATGACAGGACAGTGGTACGGAGGCGATTTGTTTGTGACCACCTCTTACGGGCTTAAGGCGTCTGGCAACAGGTAGGCAGGCAGGTAGATAGATAAAGGATTTCTGCATTTTCTCTAGCCTTAACCGTTGAATCCGATGACTTATTCCTGCTGCCTCCAGGCGACTATATTCAATTCAGGAAGCTTACTAAGATGAATATACAGACGAATATCCATCCCCTCCCTGTATCTATCCCCTCCCTGTATCCATCCCCTCCCTGTATCCATCCCCTCCCTGTATCCATCCCCTCCCTCTAGCCATCCCCTCCCTGTATCTATCCCCTCCCTCTAGCCATCCCTTCCCGATATCAATCCCTCCCTTTAGCCATCCCTTCCCGGTATCAATCCCTCCCTGTATCCATCCCCTCCCCATAGAAAAGTCTCCTGTAATAATAATAAAAGAAAAAATCTTCTGGAGATGGCAAGAATAAAACACACGTCATTACGTTGAGTATAAAAAAAAAAAAAACGACGACAGCAGAACATGGAATTGTTTATATTGATTTTTGTGGAGATTTTCCATATAGATTTAGATTTTTTCCTCACTTGGTGCCATTGTCGATCCGTAAGTAATTAAAAAAAAAAAAAATCATTGTGTATAAACCTGCTAAAATAAGCCCTTCAGTGCGATGCCATTTTATTTTTACCTTTTTAATTTATTTCAATTTTATTCCTGCTATTTCAAGACTAATTTATTAAAGACAGAATTGTCGTACTGATGGGGTTAGATTAAGCCTTCATTAACGCTGAATAAAGATGTCACCGTATTTAAGAAGCTAACCACTCGACTCGTGACGCTTTTTTCTGTTTTTTTCTGTTTTGTTTATTAATTCCAGATGATTTCGCTCAGCTTGGCGTCTTGCACTAAAGGAGGATATTCATGAAGGCTGTATCTAACTTACTGCAGTTCCAAAGCCCTCTGCTGACAATAACACCGCTTGGGGGTAGCAAGAATGAAAAACAAAATCTGGCTGAAGGGATTAAACCGATGAAAAAAACAATCAAGTTTAATCCACCTCTCGGCTGTTTTATCCTCTGCTGCAAAATAACAAAAAGGCGATTATAAGTCTACTGCTTTATCTGACTATATACTTGTCGTTTAAGTTATTGCCCTGAATACAGTAATAGTTTGACAGATCTAAGTATTCTGACACTGACAATATGTTTGCTATTATCACCCAAATAACAGGTGGTTGGCGGTGACGACCATCATCCACTCTCGATGTAATGCTGCCTACTTCTTCCTCACTTTTTCTGCGTCTGCCCTCCTCTCTTCCCAGTTCTCCCTTCCTTCAAGTCTCTTATTAATCATTCCAATTCCGGTGACTGTACACTACGTGCAAAGCTTAAATGTTTCCTGTCACTTAGGAAACCATTTACAACGCTGGGTGGTAACCATATAACCAGATAACGGGGTGATATGGAGTCTGCCAAGGTGCCATCGCTAACTTGGTGGAGGCGCAGATGCAACGTCCATCCGAGAACCAAAACTGCACACTTTACCGAGGCGCTGTCAACGGGAAGGGAACATCGATTCACTAGACGGGATAGCCCTGAAGGGTAGTTGCTTGCCTGCGGTTGTTGGATCTGCTCAGCCAGCCAGACCGGGATTGATCAACAACCACCAACCAGAATAACAGTCCACTATGAAGGTCAGGTGGTATATTGGACTACTCACCTTGTTTTGAAGCGACGAACACCACAGCAGAGTCCATGTTCCCAGCGTGCCGAACCACCACCACCACTGCCGCCACCACCACCACCGCCAGCACCACCACACTCACTGCCACATCACACCCTGGATATAATTAAGTAGTCAGTTTTCAGATATATCAAATAAATCAATATACGGTATGGTTATAATCAGACGAGACCAAGCCTTTGATATTATGCAACCTGAGATCTGATAACGCACTGCACGAGCAATTTAATGTTATTTGGCCAGTATGGCTTAAAAAATGATAATTGCAGGACGGATTCATAATGGAAGTCAAGGTGTCTGTTGAAGAATATAGGATGCTGGACCGGCTTGGTGACAAAGCCATGTGGTATTGCATGAGATGTAATACCAAAGTAAAAGACATGAGAAAAGAAAATAGACTCAGGGAGGAAAATGAAGCATTAAAGGAGGAAATGGAAGTTTTGAAGGAGAGGTTTAGTGCATTAGGACATATAGTGGATGAAATATATGGAAATGCAAAAGAAAGTCTAGTCAAACAGGTTACAGAAACAGTACTTGAGATTGTTAGAGAGGAAGAAGACAGAAAAAGTAGGATAAATAACCTGGTACTGTATGGAGTAATAGAATCAGACAAGGAACAGGGGCATGAAAGAAGAGACGATGACACAGAGAGGTGTAAAGAAGTGTTCATAACAGGGACTGGTGTGACAGACGTAGGGATAGAAGCAGCAATAAGAAATGGAAAGAGAAACAGTAATGAAATTAATGAAGATAGCTCCCCTAAACCAAGACCATTGTAAGTAAAACTGAGGTCTAGCATGGAAAAATTTGAAATACTGAAGAAGGCCAAGTATCTCAAAAGAAGCTCAGAGTGAGAGACTGAAGAAGATTAAGATAGCCCCAGACATGACAAAGAAGGAGAGAGAGAAAGACAAGGAACTGGGAGAAAAACAAAGAAAAGCGAGACCAGGGAGAAAATGATTGGTACATCAGCTGTGGTCAGCTTAGAAAAAAAAAAAAAGTCGGCCAGAGACCATAGAATAATAGGGACATTAAAGATTAGATGCAATGCACATCCACCTAATCATTGCTGTTTCTGTATGTTTGAGATTGCGAATATCCTCTTCCTTTACTGCCCAGGTCTCACTACCACAGCATTACACTCATAACACATGCCGAATACAAAGATCCCTCAGCACGGAGGAAAAGCCCCCTCATTGTCAGGAGAGGCAACTGCTCCATTAACTTTTTCCAACCACTCCTCACTCTAGCCACAGAGCTAACTCCAGCCCCACCTCTGGCACGTAACATGTCTCCCAAATAACAAAATATAAAAACTATAACACACATTCAAGAGACTCACATTTAATGAATTTTCATTAATCTAAGAATGTACGTGTGGGAAACACAGACCACCGTGGCATCTCTACACACATGCGCATGTGTTCCTCTGCATCCCGCAGAATGCTGCATCAGTCTCTGGGTGACCAGCATCATGAGAGGAGCCATGAATAGAGCATTAATGGGGAAAATGAACTATTGGTAGGTGGTGGCGACCATCATCCACTCACTTGATGTAGTGCTGCCTAGTTCTTCCTTAGCCATTATCATTCATTTTCTGTGCCTGCCCTCCTCTCTTCCTATATCTTCCATCTTTCCTGTCACTTCTTGTTGCTCTTCTTTCCTTTACGGGTGGCTTTACATTGCGTGACAAGCCAAATGGTTTCCTGTAAGCCAAGAAACCATTTACAACACTGGGTGGTAACCATATAACCAACCCATACGTTCTCCCTACGTGTCAACAAGTGGGTTGGTGGAGGGTTAGTGCCCCTCCCCATAAAACCAATAACTCAAAGTCAAATGGCCACCCCTTACAGGATTATGGTGTCTGGCAATAGATAGATAGATAGATATTTCACTGCGAACTTTAGCCTGGAAATTTCACCAAGTTATTTTCCTGGATTATCACTACAAACTCTATTTCAACGCAAACTTTCTGAAATTTCAACACTCAGGAATTTCAGTATTAAAAAAAAAAAAAATCTTCCATAGCTTCAAACTCTCAACAAAGGTGGGCTGGACACTTCACCTGAGCAAGAATCTCACTTCCTAGTTTCACACACACATTCCATGACGTCTGGCGAAGGGCAGTCTAATTATCAAGGTAAATTACTTGGTGAACTAACAAAGATTACAGTAAGTTCGTCCGATTCGTCAAACACAGTAAGCTAAGTTCAATTACTAGATTTACGATTTGTAGTTTTGGCGAACACAGATTTTGTAAAAGTAACAGCAAGTCAAAGCATATTAAAAAAATAATAATAATAAAAAAAAAATAAAAAAAAAAGAGAAGTTAAGCTGACATTCAGAATATAAGAGTATAAACTAGCAAAAAAACAAAAACAGTAAAGTTGACATTCGCGATACATACATAAACAAATCCCTTCAAACTTATATAACCCCAAAATTCAAGGGAAAGTAACCTACAATTTACCAAGCTGACATTATGCTCCAGATTTTTTTTTTTTTTAGCTTCGAGAGACCAGGGAGAACGTAAAGCTTTAATCTGGACCGAAAATTAACAGCTTATTTAATTCCATCTAATGTCTGGCGATTTTATACGGCTGACACGAAGCACCACAGCCAAAGGGTTGTAATCTTACCATCTTCATCAATTTATTCGACTTAGGAAAGGCTTCTTATGACAGTGAAAATTGATAAAAGTTCTCTCTCATGTTCAGTTCGAAAAATAATAGATAATAGTTTGGAGGGAGGGAGAGAGAGAGAGAGAGAGAGAGAGAGAGAGAGAGAGAGAGAGAGAGAGAAAGGCCGCGTTTTCTGCTACTGAACTCACCGATGTTTGTCTGTCGCCTATTTAACTGAGGACCAAAAACTAGAAGGGTTTACATAGCCTCCATTATGCCTTTCACTACCATCCCTAAGCCATATTAACCCCTTCAGTCCGGTGGTGTGTTTCTCCATTTTATTTTTGCCGTCTCCAGGCGATCTAAAGTTAGGTTGGATACTTTTTTTTTTTTTTTTTTTTTTAAACGAAGGGGATATACAAAGCCTTCATTTACCTGTTTAAAGAGAAATATATCCCAGGTTAAAATCGTCTGGAAGTGGCAAGAATTAACTGAAAAGACACTACTGAAAGGTCAAAAATCGTCTGGCAATTAAAAAAAAAATGCGTTACCAGATTGAATGGGTGTTCGTCAAATGGCCCAGTTTACGCCCCCAAACCAATGCACTAAATGTGTGAAGGATATTGATATTTAGCTGAGGGTTAAAAACTAAGGCCTAAACATTCCAACAATAGATATTAAAACAGGAATCGTTGGTGGTAAATTCTTAGGACAGTGTATTTTATGGATTTCGTCATTTTAACACGGATAATTCATGGTGTTACCTTTTAAAATTGTACATTTAGTGGATTTCACAATTTTTAACATTTGATTCGTAAACAACTCTCCGAAAGATTAGATTTTTACTATATACATTTCTCTCGTAGATCAACAACAGCATATCTAACCTAACCTAACCTAACGTGTGGGTATTGAGGCGAAAATGGCGTCCTCCGTATGGGACCTGAACGTAAGCACACAAATATTCTAAGGAAAATAAAGGTAAGTTGTGAGAGTTTATAGAAGCTTAAGTGGTGATTTCATTAGAGGAATACGCTATATAGTATGAAGAACACGAAATCCATAAGTGTACTGGCCAAAAAAGTTTCCTTGGAGATTAATACAAATTAAAGTAATAATAATAATAATAATAATAATAATAATAATAGGTTAAGGCTGTTTCTTCATATAGCATCGGTCAGGCGGGTCCACCTGACAATATTCCAGTTTGCTCTAGTCGGCGCCATCTTCCCACCACCTCGTCCTTTGTCTTTCCTGGTCTACCTCTCTGTCAGCAGCCTCTTTACTTGTACACCTTTCCACACTGCTCTGGTCCATCCACTCGATATATGTAACAACAGTATTAACAGCAATAACACTAAACACAAGAAAAATTACGATAATTACCTAGCGACCGGCGTGCGTGGATACAGCTCACCAAGCAGCCAACCCCGCCACAGTCACAGGGAGAAGAGGCGGGGAGACGACACTGCAGGCAGGGGGAGGGAGGGCCAGAAACTGGCCGTCGCTCAGTACCACAGCTTCACTCATGCGGTTCGAAGCTCCATATGCCCTGTTTGCATCTCCTTTACGCGATTCGGGACTTCACTCGACGATATCATGTTTTAATGCAATTTTTCAAGTCTTCGTATTATTATAAAGGTTTATTTTTGTTATTTCAAATGTGCTTAGTCTATCACAAGCTTCGTTTAGGGGTTTAGGGGTTCAGGTGGAAATAGGCTTCACTTTCAGCTCAAACAGGATATGAATCATCTGTTAACCACTGCTGGGCATGGTCGACGATTTTTTATTTTTTTTTACATTCCTTAGCCATTCCTACCTTTCTTGGGTATTTATTACTTTCTTAAACAAAATATTAATCAATCCTTTTACTATAATGACGTGTTTTTACTATTTATTCGTGCTGCAACTGGACGATTTTATTTTACTTAAGACAGCTGGTTGTAGAGGGGTAAATGGAGGCTTCACCTACCCCCTTCATTTCCAAAACACTCCCCACGCTCAATCGTATCTACAGCAGACAGGAAGAACAGAAGAAAGATGACGTAGTGCTGATTATATTCTGTGCTCAGGATTTTGTGGGATGATGGGGTGGTAAAATGAACTTCCTGTATTTTCAGACCATACAGACAAACGGGGAGGAGGAGGAGGAGGAGGAAGAGACTGGAGGAGGAGCAGAAGGAGGAAGATGGGGAAGTGGTCACTGTATTTCTGTCTTAATGAATGGGTTGATGTTGGTTTTACAGATACTGGCAGCGGAGACTGAGTTGTACTTCCAGCATGACAGAGTGGTAATATTTTGGTTGTTACGGTAGTTGGACGGCTGTGGATGATATTGTGTTGTGGTGGGAGGTTAGTGTATGTGGGGTGTGGTGGTAGTGATGTCAGGATGTCATTCTCTCTCTCTCTCTCTCTCTCTCTCTCTCACCCGTAGCCCACCCTTACAATCCCCTCCACACATTACCTTCCCTCTCCCCCCCACCCACTGACTCATCCAGTGTGTGTCCCTGAGAGTCCTTGAGAGTCCCTGAGAGTCCCTGTACCGTTTTGATGGGGTCTTTCGGGGCGTATGTTGAGGGATACGGGGTTATTAAATCATTCATGCATAAAGTACATACATACAAAGGAATACACAGGACAAGGTACACACATACATACATACACACAGAAATACACAGTCCAACAAGGGCGCCATTTATGTGCTGAATCAGTATATAATTATATCATTTCCCCTTTGAATAGTGCAGGGGTTAGTGCGGCTATCTAACATGTCCTTAGTCTTGTTTTTTCTTCACCCAGCCTGACACACCTTCGCCTCACACCCTGCCACCCAAGCACACTTCTCCCTCCTCACACTCCCCACACGCTCCCTCTCCCCAACCACTCCCCTCTCCATCTCCTTCAAATTCACCCCACCTCCACCCTCCACCCCGTCTCACCTCCACCCCTACCTCTTCCTCCTCATTCCCCAAACAGCGAGAGCACAAAATATTACTATCAATCTCGTCAAAAAGCACATTCCAAACCCCTCCTCCCCCCCTCTCTCTCTCTCTCTCTCACACACACACACACACACACACACACACACACACACCTACACACAGGTAAAATGAAGGCCAATCAAGGTGTATGCACAGGTGATAACGGGAAGTGGAGGTGTGTCCCTGCATCAGCTCCTTCATTATCTCTAATCTCACTTTTTTTTCATTATCTCTAATCTCCTTTTTTCCCGCCTTTTTAATTCTCCTCAAACTCGAGATTTTAAGCCTGAATCTACAATAGCCCCCCTCCTCCCACCCCACCCCACCCCGTTTTCTTTCCTCAGTAAATTTAATTCCCCTCCATTTTTTTTATTATTTTTTTTTTAGTCTGCCCCTAATTCCCCCCCCCCCCGTCCCCCATTTTCTCTAGTGTAAATTTATTCATAGTTTTTTTGTTTTTTCTTTGCGTAGGATGGTCGAAATGGCAAGTTTGTCTGTACAGTAATAGGATGATCTTGAATGTGTGTGTGTGTGTGTGTGTGTGTGTGTGTGTGTGTGTGTGTGTGTGTGTGTGTGTGTGTGTGTACAAAGCAGAGCAACAGAAATAGACAGACAAACAAATAGACAGACAGACAGACAGATGGATATACGTTTTTCGGGCTCAAAGAAAACGAACATAATATTTTCTTGAAGTATTTTATTCTCCCTGATAAATATACACTGAAGTCTATCGATCTGCGTCTGTCTGTCTATTTATCTATCCCACAATTTCTACCCCCTTCTCTCTCTCTCTCTCTCTCTCATCCATGATAAATCACACACACACACACACACACACACACACACACACACAAACCCCTCATTTCTCTCTCTCTCTCTCTCTCTCTCTCTCTCTCTCTCTCACCCCTCCCACAGGTCTCTCTCCCCCACCCGCGCCTCCACACCATCCACCCTCATATCCACCAACTCCCCTTCACTCCTAAATGCGCGGTACCCCAGGAAGCGCAGTGAGGGGGCGCAGTGGGTCTGGATCTGCGCAACTGTACTCCACGCTATGTTCCTCCTCCACTCCCTGGCCATGGATGTGGAGTTGCGGTAAGTGGAGTACTGCGCTGCGTACCTGTGTGAGGTGAGAGATAGAATTAAAGTTAGCAGAGAGAGAGAGAGAGAGAGAGAGAGAGAGAGAAGAAGAAGACTGTTGAAGGGAAGCTGAGGCTGAGACAGGCGAATTCCTTTTCTAATAATGTCTTATATAATTTTCGATATGGTTTTCTCTATCAATCTATCTATCTATCTGTCTGTCCATCTATCTACCTGTCTGTCTATCTATCTGTCGATCTATCTAATAACCTTTTTATCTATCTGCCTCCATCTCTTCCTAACTCGACATCCAATAATTTTTCTTTCATTCTCCCAGCCTCCCACACCACCCACCCTTCGTATTAGTCTCTCTCTCTCTCTCCCTCTCTCTCTCTCTCTCTCTCCCCTCCCCTCCCCTTCCCTCCCCTCTCACACAGTCCCCTCCTTCCCCCTCCCCCAGCAACTCCTCTCTGTTATAGTGGACTCATCAACTCTCTTCTTTTCCCTTACTTTTTCTCATTTCCTCTCCCTCTTTCCCTTTCTCCTTTCCCTTCCCCCCTCTCTCTCTCTCCCTCTCCTTTCCCTCCTCTTCTTTCTGCCTCTTCTTTCCCTCCCCCTCAATCTCCCTTTCCTTTCCTCTCCCTCTTGTTTCCTTCTTCTAACCCTCCCCTTCACATACACAATAATTACAGTATCTCCATTTTTGCTCCTCATCTCTCCAGTCTCTCTCTCTCTCTCTCTCTCTCTCCCTCCCTCCCCACTCACACATAGTCTCCTCCATCTTCGCTCCTCTTCTCTGCCCTGGTGGTGTGGTCCTGGATGTACAGCGCAAGTTCCTCCGTCAAGGGCAGACCGAGCAGACCGAACAGCCTCTTGGTCTCCTGGTACGGTCTGGTCACAAGGTCTTCATAGCGGACCACAGCGAAGCGAGTGGGGTAAACCTGCCTGCCAGAAAAGGGAATAGGGTGAGTGAGATGGTGGTAGTGGTAGTAGTAGTAGTAGTAGGAGGAGGAGGAGGAGGAGGAGGAGGAAGAGGAGGAGGAGGAGGAGTAATGGTAGTAATAACTGTTGTGAACCATGTGGACTGCAGGCTTGAACTACCCTCCTCCTCCTCCTCGTCTCCCTCTCTCCCCCTCCTCCTCCCCAATCCTTGTTTTCGGGGAACCAGGAAGGAGTTGAGGGGCGTTTGCATAACCAGGCAGTTGAACCGATGCCACTACACGAAGGGGTCTCTCTCCAGAACCTTGGTGAGTGAAGATGAAAAATAAACAAGAGGCCAACTGAAAAATATGTATAGTCTGTGTATCTGTGTAACTCCTCCCTTCCCCCGCCTCTCTCTCTCTCTCTCTCATTTTCCACTCATAATGTCTCCCCGCCACGTCACAAAACCCCGTGCAGTGCTTTTTGTCGGGCGCAGTGAGCTGAAGTGGACTAGCAGAGTTAATTAAAATGACACCTGAGCTTGGTTCTGTGTTACCTGTCCATTATTGCTTCTAAGTGGAGGGGAGGGGAGGGGAGCGGGGGGTTGAGGATGGGAGAAGAGATGAAGGAAGAGGTTGAGGAGAGAGAGAGAGAGAGAGAGAGAGAGAGACAGACAGACAGACAGACAGACAGAGACAGAGACAGACAGACAGACAGAGACAGGGACAGACAGAGAGATCCTTCCTTACCAATGTACACAACTGATATCTTCAGGTGCAAAAACAGTACAACCCCCACATGTACACCAAAGAAGTTAACATGTGTACCAAATTCACCCACACATGTACACCAAAGAAGTTAACAGATGTACCCAATTCACCCACACATGTACACCAGTTAACATGTGCACCAAATTCACCCACACATGTACACCAAAGCAGTTAACATGTGTACGAGATTTCAGCGCTCACATGTACGTTCTGGCGGCCATTGCATCCTGATTGGCAGCCCTGCAAAGCGAGGATAAGTCTCTGCACGTAAATCCCTTGCACCACGGCATCTTGGCACGGGACCTGGCCACGGCACGGGGGTCACGTACCAGGTTCACCACGTGCAGGTCGAATGAGGGGTCCTGGGGGAGAGGGGGGAGGGGAGGGCGAGAGAGGGGAGGTTGTATTAGAGGAGGGGGGTATATGATATAGAAAAGATTGACGCACATTTGAGGCGTGATATAATTCTGAATTGTAATGAGTGTCCATCTGTCTATCAATCCATCAACCATTCAATAAATTTCTATGTGAATCATTTGATACACTAGTTGGTATACCATTCAACTAACCAATCAACAAACCAATCAATCCACAAATCTCTACCAATAAATCAACCAACCAACCCAAATCAATCAATCAATCTACCAATCTATCAACTCCTCAACCCACCTTCAAGAGCGTCTCCAAAGCAGCCAGCCTCAACCTGACCGTCTTGGCCAGGTTGAGAGGATGAAGGGCGCAAGCCGTGGCCACCACCCTGGGCACCATACACGCTCCTCTGGCCTTCAGGCATAGAGGCAGCAGTCGCCAGTTCTTCTGCAGCAGGAACCGGTACCTGTGGGGGGTGCGGAGGGGTGGGGATGGGAAGAGTGTGGGGGTGTGGAGGGGTGGGGGAAAAGATTTGACAGTAAATTTAAGTGCCGTACATTTGAAGTCGGTGAGAAGGTATTGTTACTGAAGAGTCTCATTGTGCAAGATATCATGGTCCTTATGAAATTACTAGAAAGTTTAGTGATGTTAGGTATGCAGTCAGAACTCCTGATGGTCGCATGGAGGAGCAGGTTTGTCATATAAACATGATAAAGGAATATCATGACAGAGAATCAAAACTTGTATCAACTGGAATGGTTAAAGTAGAAGCCGAAGAGACTGAACGGGATATATCAAATGCCTGCCTCTCCCTTTCCCATACAAGTGTTCACCTGTCACAACCCCCAAGCTTTTATTGACAAGTTTAGTAACAATAATCAGAGAGTGATGAGGTGGAGTTTTCTGCAGCAGCCTTTTAATTTAGTGCAATACTAGAGCATATTAAAGGGTGTGATAATGTCCTGGCTAATTGTCTGTACGGCAGCATCAGAAAACTACTTCTGGGGGGACACTGTTATGAGGGGAGCATTGTTAGGTATATATTTATCTGGAGTTAGGAGGTTCCAGGATTCGAGCCACTGTTGTGTGAGCAGTGCACATTTATCTGGCGTTGGGCGGTTCGCAGGTTCGAGCTTTTGTGTTGTTCCAAGAATGATTATATTTTTGCCATGCTATTACCTAATGTATTTAACTGTTAAGTCATTGTTTATTATACAACAGTAAGAAATATCAATATTCATTCTGTAAGTATCCGGATTCATATTGTATGTTTTACATGTTTCTACATGGATATCAACAATAGTTTCGTTCTGATCGTCGAGCTGTAGCAAAGTCACCCACAGACAGTGAAACCTTCCCCTACCCTTTCCCGAGACAGACATCTCTTGTACACCTCCTTCCTGACTTACTTTTTACTGGACCTTTAGGATTTCACGTTTTGCGGTGCAGCAGCTGGTGTGAGGTGGGTGAGGTGCTGACAACGAGTATAGGTTTTTGGTGGTAAGAGTTACTTGATTATCCAAGCTGGACTGTCACTCTTACCCACCATATGTGTCCTTGTTGTGTCTGGGAGGGTGGTGGTGTTTTGTTTTGTCCTTTATCTATTCATTCACCCTTATTTAGTTCATTGTTTAACTTGTAACTTATCCTTAATTAATTTTGTTTTCATTTATTTGTTTGTTTATTACCTATTAAAGATACGAGAACTAGGCTCATATGTGCAGTTAGAGGGTGGCTGCCACACCTTTTGTTTCATTTTGCCCACACTAACAGTTTAATCCTTGCAACTGAGCCTTAACTGATACCAAGGGGTCTTCATCGTAACAATGATAAGCGATAAACAGAACGATAGACAGATAAACACAATGACATAGATAGACAGACAGACATATATTTAGTCCGACATGGCGACAGAGAAGTAAACAGAAAGTTATATTAATCTAGCGACATATTAACAGATATAATAACAGAGATACACATAGAAACAGTAGGCTAGACAGACAGATAAACAGGCACCGTAAACAGACAGACAGACAGATAAAGAGAGAGAATTACATCAGTGAATTACACTCCTTCATTGCAAATTTTCGTTGCTAAGGAAACAAAAAAATCTGGTATCTAAGCAAGGATGTCGGGTGTTGATGTTAATAGTGTACCCCACTGTAGGCCTACTTGTAGAAAGGCAAGGTCAAGATGATGATGATGATGATGATGATGATGATGATGATGATGATGATGATGATGATGGTGGTGATGATGCTGAATGATGATGATGACTGATGATGGTGGTGACTGATGATGATGATTGATGATGGTGGTGCTGATGGTGGTGATGATGGTGGTGATGATGATGATTGATGATGCTGACTGATGATGATGACTGATGATGGTGGTGATTGATGATGATGACTGATGATGGTGGTGCTGATGGTGGTGCTGATGGTGGTGCTGATGGTGGTGATGATTGATGATGCTGACTGATGATGATGATTGATGATGGTGGTGGTGACGATGGTGGTGATGATGGTGATGAGTGATGATTGATGATGATGACTGATGATGACTGATGATGACTGATGATGATTGATGATGATTGATGGTGATGATGGTGATGGTGGTGATGATGGTGATGATGATGATTGATAATGATTGATGATGATTGATGGTGATGGTGGTGATGATGGTGATGATGATGATGATGATGACTGATAATGATTGATGATGATGATGATGGAGAGAGAGAGAGAGAATCATGTTTTGGTGGTTTGCGTTTGATTATCCTCTCTCTCTCTCTCTCTCTCTCTCTCCATTACGTACCGCTGTGACGTGATGTACTGCAGATACGCCTCCGTGCGGTGGTCATAGCGGCAGGTCAGTAGCGTCCTCAGTAGCCCTACCGCGAGAGGCTCCAGACGACGACTGACTGACTCTTTCTCGCTGGGGGAAGGGGGTTGGGTCAGGGTGGGTTGGGTTAGGTTAGGTTAAGTTACGTTGGGTTGGGTTAGGTTAGATAAGGTTGGGTTGGGTTGGGTTGGGT
>NC_137063.1:45359845-45364845 GCF_032717465.1 Coenobita brevimanus | reverse complement strand
GACTTATACTATTATACCTGTTTAATATTTCCAAGACAAATAAAAATAGTCCCATACTATTCTTTACCTCTCCCGTCACTACATGACATCTGGTGGGGAAACTACTACAAGATATAAAAGCCGCTCGACCACAAGTCTAAAATATACGCCTCTACAAGCAAATACAAAGTCGCTGCTTTATGATACAAAGTCTTTATGACATTTGGTAGCAGCGAACGTATACGAACCTCGTCTACGAATCAACATTAAATTCCTACAAAATATCAAGATTGACAACAACCAACAATATCAGCTCCTGCCCCCTCCGTCTCCCAGATCATTACGCTGATGCAGAGGTCAAGAGATCACTCGACGCCTTGCAAGTAGCTTAACGACAAACCAGCAAATCTGCGGACATCGTCTCCGAATTAAAAGCAAATTTCTACAAAAGCAACCGAGACTACAAGGTTAGCTTCAGTTCTACAAAGTCTACAGCCATCTACAATCAACTACAGCCATCTACAATCAACTACAATTAACAACTTTACGTCGTCTGTATAATCTTCTACACGCACCTACAAGTAGCGGCAGTCTTCATCCCACAACGAATAAATCACTAGAGAAAAGGACAGAGAAAACTTCCACATAGAATAAAGGGAACAAACAAACGAAGAGTGAGACACGATTTACAACTCATCTTACTCACTCGTCTTCACTCAAGTTACTCATCGCTACTCATTCACTCACCACAGCTACCAGTGTGGGAAGTTGAGGTCATCATGCGTGCTTGCGGAACAGACGCCACGTCAGTCAACACACCACCTGCACCACCACTCACACCATTTCCCACCACGGTAAAAATTAGTAAGTTACATAGTTACTTCATTTATACAATACACAGTGATAGACAATAAGCTTCTGCACAAACATATAAAACGTGCTGTATAGTTACAGTTTAAATACACATACTTACTTCAGTTATCTGCATAACTCAAACACTAAATAATCACCAACAATAAATATTCTACACTGTATATATTCATTCATTTATTATAACATTTATTTACTACCAACGAGTGTTACCATTTATACCTACATAAAATACGTGTTTCATACATACAGCTATACATTATTATATCTACAGAGTAATAAAGAAAATATACCATCACAGTTACTCAGTGAGCGATTAAAAGAACTGTATTAAACACTTATTAATTAAAGCTACCTAGTGGAAACATATAAATTAAGTTACAAGGTAAACTAGAGAAAAGAAAAAAATGGCCAACACAAATGCCGTTAGCAAGAGTGAACATCTTCAACACAATCGTGAAGACAATGATTTCCACACAGTGCTGACACACTTATTACTCACGATAGGTACAGGTGAACAAGTCAGTGTGTATAGTTAATACTGTATATATGTATATATATTTTTTTATATAAAATAACAAAATATGGGACTATATAATATCATTTTATAGTATCTGTGCAATATAAACTAAACTTTGAAAAAGTATCCCAAGGAAATTAGCCAGTAATTATGTAACCATGAACAACATGGAAAAAAGCGTACACAAGCAAAGAAAAACAAACTATAGAAAAAAAAAAAAGAAAAAAAAAAGAAGAAAGAAAGAAAGAAAAGTAAGAAAGAAAAAAGAGAAATAGAGTAAGATCACATAACAAACAAATGAAAATAAGTGTAAGTGTTACTACATAAGTCAAAATACCACGTAAACTACAAACAAAAAAGCAAATTGTTGTCTCCACATACAAGTGGCACGACACATCATCACTATCATCGACCGCAGCATATGTTAGGACTGCAGTTATTACAATTATGTTACTCCATATTATAATTATGTAACGACAAACGATTGCATTATGTTACACTTTGCCAATTATGTAACAGTTGCATTAACAAGATGTAACTTTTATGTAACTTTAACTACAATTATGTACCTACAAACGATATGTAACAATTATGTAACGACAAACGATTGCATTATGTTACACTTTGCCAATTATGTAACAGTTGCATTAACAAGATGTAACTTTTATGTAACTTTAACAACGATTATGTACCTACAAACGATATGTAACAATTATGTTGCATTAACAAGATGTAACTTTTATGTAACTACAATTATAAGGCCAACACAATTATGCATTAACACAATATTTGGTAACAATTCATAAAATGTTACAATTATGTAGTACCACAATGTTAGTACAATATTATAAGTCATACAATTATAGCACAATTCTGTATTACCAGTATCATCATACAAGTTAGGTGAAATATTAGACATTACTAAAGTGATAACTCAAATATGTAATGTATAACCTAGCAGTATTACCATTGCACAATTATATGCGTACGTCTGTTGTACATGCACGTCTTACAAAGTGTTATACAACAATCATTGCATTTATTCCAATATGTATTCAGCTTATTTAAAATGTAATATTACTGAATAATCACTATTTACTATGAATAATATATGTATACAATATTCATACAATTATGTTACTTACAATATTATGTATTTCACTTAATTAGCTTATAAGTTCATTATAATGTATATATAATATGTATTAATATGTTATGACTATTAAATGTCGATGGTACGCCATTTTGCGCGGCAGAGCAATGTGGTAGGTCTCCATATTATAATTGCAAATCATACTAGATAGATAGATAAATAGATAGATAGAGAGACAGATAGAAGCAGGAAGTCAAATGATGAGAAGGTGTTGTGTTTGCGAGAAGCGAGCAGCGCTAAACGCTTACACGGGGAAAGCTGACGACAGCGGCCAGTAAGGAGATGATTCAGTTAGCTGTCAGCAGTCCTCTCGTGAAAGATCTAGTCCACCCACGAGGAACACATGTGACACACCCCTGCTATACCAGAATTTAGGAAAGAGAGCTGAGACGGAGATTAGCCACCGAACAGGCTAGACAGAAGGAGACAAGCGACCCTATAGAGAGGTCGAGACGGAGATTAGCTTTAGAACAGAGAGAGAGAGAGAGATAGCGAGACAGGGAGGTAGCTACCCAGGACTTATACTATTATACCTGTTTAATATTT
Source organism: Coenobita brevimanus (assembly GCF_032717465.1). Taxonomy (NCBI): domain Eukaryota; kingdom Metazoa; phylum Arthropoda; class Malacostraca; order Decapoda; family Coenobitidae; genus Coenobita; species Coenobita brevimanus. Next base: position 45,361,777 of record NC_137063.1, on the reverse strand, counting down.
CCAAGACAAATAAAAATAGTCCCATACTATTCTTTACCTCTCCCGTCACTACATGACATCTGGTGGGGAAACTACTACAAGATATAAAAGCCGCTCGACCACAAGTCTAAAATATACTTCTCTACAAGTAACTACAAAGTCTTTACGACACATACATACATTTAAGGACTGACTGATTTCCTTGACTGACTGATAGATATATAGATAGATAAATAGAACAATAGGAAATAAAACAAATAATAGACTAAATTAGCACTGAAAGAACTGAGGCAATATTACAGCAGAGAGAGAGAGAGAGAGAGAGAGAGAGGATGGCCTGGAGGTGAGTGAGGCGGTACAGCAATCAAAGTGAGAGGTGTACATATTACATATTAAATTATTACACCTCAGCTCCATTACCTGAGTGGCTACCTGTGTGTACGTAATTGTGAGAGTCTGTCTGGCAAGTATACATGTGAGTTTGTGTATGTATGTGTGTGTGTCTGTGTGGATGGATGTTAGTGTGTATTAATGTTGATGTATACTGTATAAATAGGCATTTCTCTCTCTGTCTATCTTTCTCTCCATAAGTCTATCTATGTATCTCTATCCATCCATCTATCTATCTATCTATCTATCTATCTATCTATCCATCCATCTATCTATCCACCTCACCTTCGATCCACTGAGTACCCATGGCGGCGTGTCCTTGCCTATGTACTCCTTCAGTAGTCCCTTCCGCACCTCCCTCAGCCCCTGCCAGGCCTCGGCGTCAGGGTACCGAGGGGCAGGGGCTAGGTCTACCCCCTCCCCGTCTCCAGATACACCTGTGGGAGGGAGGGACGGAGGGTGAGAAGGGAGGGGAGGGGTAGGAGGTGTAGAGGGAGAGGGAGGGAAGTGGAGTGGGTGGAAAGAGAGAGGGGGGGGGTATGGTGAGGGAGTGGGGATGGTAGAACAGGGGATGAGAGAGAGAGAGAGAGAGAGAGAGAGAGAGAGAGAGATAACATGACACACACAAATAAACAAGAAAAACAAAATGAACGTATATTTTTCAGCATCTCCCTCAGTACCTCTCTCTATACTCACCCTGGAGGGGGCTGGGGTGGGGGCCGGGTGGGGGAGCGTGGGGGGGCAGGAGGGGGCGGTGAAGGAACAGCAAGACCAGGAGCCAGGTAGCCAGTAGCAGGTAGAGGCGGGGCAGACTGACACGCTGCAGCAGAGGAAGAAGAAGGGGAGGTAGAGAACGGTAGGAGAGAGGGATGAGGGGGAATAGAGAGGGGGAAAGGGGAGAGGAGGAATTGAAAGGGGAAGGGAGAGAGGGATGGGGGTATTAGAGGGAGAGGGGAGGACAGAGGAAGAAGAAAGAGGAGAGGAGAAGAGGAAGTGTGTAGAGGATGATAGGAAGGGGGATAAGGGGGATAGAGAGAGAGAGAGAGAGAGAGAGAGAGAGAAAAAAAAAATCACACCACCACTTCGTGAAATCTTCCGCGGACGTCCTTCAATTCTAGTCCAATTGGGCGGGAAAACCATGACCTTGGTAAGAGGGGAAAAAAAGTCGGAAGGAAGATAGGAGAGAAGAAAGGAAAGAAGGAAGAAAGGAAAGAACGAACGAACGAAGGGAAGAAGGAGTGAGCTGGGAGTAAAGGCAAAAATAAATACAACACATAAAGAATAACAGGACAGACGGAAGAAGAAAAAAAAAGCAGCAGGCAAAGAAAAAATAAATATAATAAAAGGGGCATCACAAGTATGTTTCAAATTTTCAGTATATGGCGTATATTTTTTTATTATACTCTTGCCACCTCCAGACGATTTTACTCATCTTACTAAGGACATAATTATCGTAGGTAAAGAGTTAATTAATTAGTGGTAAAGGGATAATGGAGACGACTTTATACCTGAGTTGAATATTATCGTGTGGGGGTAAAAAGAATATTATTTACACAGACGTCA
>NC_137063.1:45242345-45347345 GCF_032717465.1 Coenobita brevimanus | reverse complement strand
TGAGTGGATGGAGGAGAAGGAGGAACAGGAAGAGAAGGAAAAGGAAGAGGAAGAGGAGGCGGTGGAGGAGGAGGAGGAAAAGGATTCAAGCCCGCTCTCCAGGTGCATGCTATTAGTCTAACGGCCTAAAATGACAATCTCTCCATCTTGAATACTGAGGTTTAACAAGAGATGCTGGTTACGAAGAAGTGCTATGGGAAGGATGTAGAACCGTATCATTCTTTTTCTACCACTGAGCTACGTGAAATAAGGTACAAAAGGAGGGAAATCTGGGCCAAATTAAGGTGAAAGAACTATAGCAGTATTGTACACGTTCGCCTGCTATCCCACTGCATGTACTTCACACTCAGAACATTTCAGTCACTCTCCTCCCTGACGCATCGTACCAAAGATTATCATTTATGGACAGAGGAACATACCAAGCCTCTCTCAGCTTAATATTACAAACAGGTAAAGTACAAAAAAAGAAAAAAATCAGAATCAGGAGCACTTCTACCCCTGATTGCACAACTGTGATAACTAATTTTAAAACACGTCTGGAGTTCCGAACTAATCTCACAGCCGGAACTAATCTCACTATCGGAACTAACCTCATGGTCGGAACCAATCTCACAACCGGAAGTAAGTTTATGGTCAGAACTAATCTCACAGAAGAAACTAATCTCATGGCTGGAACTAATCTCAAGGACGGAATTATCTCATGTTCGGAACTAATCACATGGTCGGAACTAATCTCACAGTCAAAACTAATCATATGGCTGGAAGTAAACTCTGGGCTAGAACTCATCTCAGCCAAAATTTATCTCACGGTCGGAACTAATCTCACAGCTGGAACTAACATCACAGTCGAAACTAATCGCACGGTCGGAACTGATCTCACGGTCAGTACTAATCTCAGTCAGAACCAATATCACGGTCGAAACTAATTTAACTGTCTATCTATCTATCTATCTATCTATAACCAGACGCCCGCGCAAAGGATGGCTAGCTGCTTGTCTTTGAGTTAGCTGTTTTACGGGGAGGGGCACTAACCCTCCACCAACCCACTTGATGGCACGTGGGGAACAAGTATGGGTTGGTTATATGGTTACCACCCAGCGTTGTAAATGGTTTCCTGGCTTACAGGAAACCATTAGGCTTGTCACTCAATGCAAAGCCACCTGTAAAGGAAAGAAAAATAATAAAAAGTGACAGGAAAGGTGGGAGAAATAGCAAGAGAGGAGGGCAGACACAGAAAAAGAATAAATGTGAGGGAAGAAGTAGGCAGCACTACGTCATGTGAGTGAATGATGGTCACCACCACCTACCACAGAATTCATCTCACGGTCAAAAGTAATGACAAACGGAACTAATCTCACGGTTGGCACTAATCTCACAACTGGAACTAATCTCACGGCCGTAATTAATCCCATGGTCGCAGGAAATCTCACGGTCAGAACTAATTTCATGGTCAGAACTCATTTCACGGTCAGACCTAATCTCATGATCAGAACTTATCTCACGGTCAGAACTCATCTCATGGTCAGAACTAATCTCATGGTCAGAACTAATCTCACGGTCAGAACTAATCTCATTGTCAGAATTTATCTCACGGTCAGAACTAATGTCATGGTCAGAACTAACGTCATGGTCAGACCTAATCTCACGATCGGAACTAATCTCATGGTCGGAACAGCCTACAGCTAGAACTAATCTCACAATCAGAACTAATCTCACGGACGGAACTGATCTCGCGTTTGAACTAATCTCACAGAATGAACTAATCTCATGTCCAGAACGATTGTCACAACAAGAACTAATCTCATGGCCGCAACTAAACTCACGGTCAGAACTAGTGTCACGGCTCGAACTAATTTCATGGTCAGAACTAATCTCATGCCTGGAACTAATTTTGTTTGGACATAACCTCACGACTGGAACTAATTTTAATGTCGGAACTGATCTCACAAGCCTTGGCCTTGATATTGGGCACAACTCGAAACGCTCCCTCGACTGGAGGTACAGTTATTTGCATTCCGGTGACTGGTCACGTGGCCACCTTACTGATTTTCAGTTTAAACACAGGCGGTAACATTACAACATAAAATGGGATATGTACATGTACATGAATTTGTATGTGTGGAAGAGAAAAAGATCTTGTTGGAAGGACACAAGTCAAGAGTCAAGAGCAGTGGAAATGAGTTATTTGAGAGGTGACAAATGAGGAAGTGAAGGAGACAGACTGACAAGTGAGGAAGTGAAGGAGCGTTGAGGTGTGGATGTAGATGTGATAGAAGGCGTTAGGAGAAATACAATGAGGTGGTTTGGCCATATGGGAAGATGGAGAACGAAAGACTGACGAGGAGTGTATGTGAGTGAGTGGAGGGGGGGAGAGGGAAGGGGAGGCCAAAGATGAGATGGAGGGATGGAATGGAGAGGTATATGAGAGGGGAGTATGAGCTGGAAGCAAATCAGTGAAATAGTGGAGGACAAGGTGACATGGAGGTAATTTGTTTGTGGTCACCCCTTAGGAGATTAAGGCATCTGGCAATAGATAGATAGACAATATGAGAAAAATACTGTTATTTTGTCTTGATATAACGTCGTCAGATCTGATGACTTTTTTTTCTTTTTCTTTTTCTTTTTTAGCACTGCGACTGAGGTTCCCCGGAGGGTGGCGAGAGGAGGTGTACCGTGGAGTGGTAGTGCGACGGTACTCATCTTTCTCTCACTCACATGGAGCCACACTCATTATTTGCACCATGCACCCCAATGGTATATACAAAGTATCCACTCACACAATAATATGTAGCAGTAGCTTAGCAATTTTTCATAATGGAATGGGAAGAGGCCCTGTCAGGGAGATGGCCTTTGCAACAATTTAGTGGTGAGCGCAAAAACCTAAAAGGGGAGAAAGGAAAGGGCAGGGAATGCCTATTGCTGGACCCAGAATGTATATGAATGGACCCGTCTCAGAGAATCTGAAAATCCCTCGAGAATGGACCTCATCTTCATGAAAACAGATTGTGAGATTGCAAACCTTAAATACTTGGCACCACTGGGGCACAATGAGAATTCAGTACTGTGGTTTGATTTCACTGCAGATGCAAACCCACAAGAGCATAAAAGTACTGCACCCAAGTTGAATTATCATAAGGCAGATGTGGGAAAGATGAGAAACCTATTCAGCAGGGTCAAATGAACTGAAAATTTATCAAATAAGACAATGGATTAAAAGTGGAATTCATTTAGAGAGTATAATAAGGTTGTATCCATCCACCCACCATCCAATCCTACGTTGCCCCATGAGAAGCGTAGGAGCCTGGGGCTAGGCAAGTTGGTCCTGACATTTAGGATGAGAGTGACCAGCCTCACTCATCCTTGAGTGGCATTACATGAGCAATAAACCCCAACCATCCCTTGGACATAAACCTTCATCGGTTCAATCCGATTGGAGCGCCATAATTACCCACTAAACCACCAGGCGCCAAAATTTGGTTATGTGGTTACCACCCAGCGTAGTAAATGGTTCCCTGGTGTACAGGAGACCATTTGGCTTGTCACCCACAGACAGAAGGAAGAGGAAAAAATGAAGGAAAGAAAGACAGAAGAGGAAGTGTAATATCACCTGTAGGCCGAAGGACGAGGAAAGAATGAAGGAAAGAAAGACAGAAGAGGATGGAAGGAAAGAAGGATGGAGGAGAGGAAAGGGAAGACACCCAAGAGCAGCAATACATTGAGTGAGTGGATGGTGAGCACCCCCAACTGTTGTAAAAGCATGTATTCCTACATATAGGTCCAAACAGGAACCAAGTAAACTAAAATGGCTGACTAGGAACCTACACACAAAAAGTGCCAAAAAAGATGAAACATGGTCATGGTACCAAGCCAGGAAAACTCCAGCAGGATGCCAAAATTATAACTGCATAAGGAACATACTTTCCAGGGAAGTGAAAGTGGACAAATATGATTATAAAAAGAAAAATGGCGCACTACTCTGCAACAAATGCAAAGTATTTCTGGGTGTATGTTTGAACTAGAACAAGAACCAAACAAACCATAATTAATTTAACAAATGAAGATGGAACCTGAACCAGACATTACCTGGAGATGGCACAAGTCATGTACAAAGCCTTCTGTAGTGTATTTATTATGGAGGTCAACACTCAGCCAACCTCTATTCCACAATATAACCTTTCAGGGAGTACAAACTTGTACAGTAAATGTAAATAGAGACATTGTGAGGAAAAGACTAGAGGAACTCAAAACAAACAAGACAACTGGGGGAGGCGGTGCCTCAATCGGTAGAGAGTTGGCCTGCAGTCCTGACGGACCCGGGTTCAAACCCCGCTGAGGCAGGGAACAGTTTAAGGATTTGACTTTCATAAAATCAGACTTTACTGATCTACCAGAAGGCCCGCCGACATGTCGTAAAATACCCCCACTAAAACCAATACACCAGTCCTGTATGAGATAGCCCTAGCATGTATTCAGTATGGCCGGTGGGTGTTAGCACCGAAGTGGTGACATGTAGAGGTGTGCAGTACGTAGGAGGACTACTGGGCCTCGAAATTAAGCTGTGAAGTCTATGCCCAGAGTCGGTCACATTAAAAAAAAAAAAAAAAAAGATGGAGTATCTCTAGTATTTCTTAAAGTACATTCAAGCATATTATGTGCTCTGATACTGAATATTTTTCATTCACTGATAACATCATATGATAACATCCCATTGATTGGAAAAGGGCCAACATTACACTAATATTTCATAAAAGGAAGAAAAAATGACCTGTAAACTACTCACCAGTGTCACTGATGAGCAGTCTCTAAAAGTGATGTAAAGCATGGTAAGCCAAGAGCTCATATGGCACCCAGATAGGATTAGCCTCTTAAATGACTCACAACATGGATTCAGGAACAATTTAGAAGTTGTCTCATAAACATATTATGTTACTTACAGTAGATGATGTAATAAATGCTGTAGACAACCAAAGCTCTGTGCATGTGAACTTGGACTGCAAAAATGCATTCAATAGGGTTCTTTACCAAAGGTTATGCCAGTCAAAGGCCATGGACATAGGTGAAACCTTGGAGTGGATCAAGATTTCTTGTTTGACAGATTCCACACAGTCAGTGTGAAAGGCAAAGTTTCAGACTGGTTGTCAGTCCATAGTGGTGTGCCTCAGGGGTCAGTATTAGGTCCAGTCCTCTTCATCATGTATATAAATGACTTGATAATCAACTTGGAATCTATCTCCGGTCTCTTCGAAGATGATGCAAAGGTCTATCATGTCATCAACACCCAGTTGGACATTGATGTGGCTGCAGAGACATGACGAGACTGGATGAGTGGAGTTGCTCATCTTTAATGCTGAAAACTGCTGGACAATGTACTTTGGAGCAAAATCCAGGAGGTAAAATGTATCACATCAAGTGAATGGACAGACACTATAAAAATCTAATCTGGAGGACCTTGGCATACTGGTATCTTCTGAAGATAACATGCTGCAAAGGCTGAGGCAAACGCAACAGCCAACTAGGGCTAATGATAAAGAGAACTATACATATCCTGAGCAAGGAGACTGTATGGCCCCTTTATTTGTCCTTTGTGCATGCAGTTATGGACAAAGTAATGCAATGCTAGTCTTCACATCTGATTCAAGACATTTACTAGCAGAACGAGTGCAGTAACGGGCAACAAAACTAATCACAGATTTATCACACCTATCATATGAAGAGGAATACAAGAGACCAGGACTGCAAATTTCATATGGCAGAAGGAGGAGGGGGGGTTATGAGAGAAACTTATGAGCTACTCTATGGATATGAGGGCATCCCCACTCCAAATTCTTCCAGAGGAGCACCAACAAGTTAAGAGGACATGTATTTAAGAGTTCTAAACCAGCCCACTGGAGGACAACAGTGAAAGGAAACTGGTTGCCAATTCAGGTAATAAATTATTAGAATGGACTCTCAGAAAGTGTGGTAACAGCATCCACAATAGCCATTTTCACGTCCAAATATGACGAGTATATTAGGCAGATAAGTGACACAAGTCTAAGAGATGGGACACCATAAGAGGCTATCTTCTTATTCCCCGCTACATACTGTATCGCTACATAACCATAAACATTACTAGGTAACCAAGTAAAGTGGAATCAGCATTTCTGGAGGCTTGAATGATGTGTCAGTGCTTACACAGTCCATTTAACTTGGAACTCTGTTGACGGTTCTCCTGCTTTCATATTTTCACTTTCCTTGTTTCTGAATCGTATCTGATCTCATCCTTAGGTGGGAGTAAAGATGACGATGATGACCGTACACATTAGGCAGGGTGCACGAGATGGGGTTTATATCAACACAGTCTCTAAACTCAGGGAAAATGTGTGAGGTCCGTGAGGAGTTCAAGCACCGTGCAGATCGCCTACTGACCCGTGTGACCTGTGTTGACCAGGGCGCTGTCACTGAAACCTTTGCCACCACCAGGCCAGACACACTCAGAGGTTAGTGTTAGGCTCAAGGATCTAGCTGTTGTACCCTAATGCTATGTGATGTTGTGTGCTTGCATGATAAATGGCTGCAGGACATGTGTGTAAAACAACACAGAACATTAATCTCACCAGTACAATAATCTTCATACAGTACACAGTATTCATATAATAAAACATTTAAGTTCATATCCCTTATGTCACCCCAGGACATCAGTTAGTGCTTTAACCTCACCATCCTAATCTCATCAGTCTCCCTAATCTCTGCATCCCAGCTGATAACATCAGTATCCTAATTCTGATCTTTTACTTTCACCACCCTAATTATAAATTCATCCCTCTATTCTCACTTCAGAGCACCAGTACTGGCGTTGCCCCAAATCTCTGGCCTTGCATATCCAAAAGGATGGAGTGGAGAACCCATGGGCAGCCCAGGAGCCAGGGCAACGCCCACAACACCACACACGCACCCCACACCAGGTCTTCCTCTTCCACTCTAGGTTTCGTGTGGATGCCCTCAGGTCAGTTGGTGAGAGAGTGAGGTAGAACAGATTGTTTTCTCATCAGCTTCAGAGGCTTTCTAACCTCTCAGTTGGGGGGAGGGTAGTCAAATGGTGGTTGACAGACACAGAGCAACTTGGAGGCATTTTGTCTGTGGCCACCCTTTGCAGGATTAGGGCGTCGGGCTATAGATAGATAGATAGATAGACAGTACTTACTGTACACCATAAATTCAGTTTTCAGCATGTTCTCTTTATTACTTGCCTACCTTGGATTTATTTTTTGCCAAGTCCACAGTAAATTGCAGAAAAAGTAACTACTTGTCTGATGGAGGACCATAAGGGCAATAATATATGGCTTTGCTAAAGTCCACAGGAGTGAAGAACCTCACATCTAAGAAAGCTTAGGGAGTGACTGATGTACAGGGATATTCCGAAGAGATGATGCCATGTCTAAAAATTGTTAGCTGAAGTTTCAGTCTCACTTAATCAGCTTAATTACCAGTCTTCCTTAATTTTCAGTACCTATTGCATGCAATAAGTTGTGATAATTTGGAACACACCTCTCTGGCTAAACTGAGAAATACTGTAATTGCAAAGTACCAATATAGTACAGTACTGTATATACATTGTACAGTATATATTTTTATACTGATGTAAATTGCATAACGAGAATATTTGTGCACCATATGCTGAAATACAGTATACTTGTAAGGACATGAAACTATGAAACTGTCTAATATGACAAGAATTCATCTTTGCTTCTTTGTTACCTGCACTGTATTATATGCTGGCACAGTCAGGGCCCATACTTTTAGGGCATGTCAGACACTTTCCTCCTTGATGAATTGTATCAAAGAGAATCATTTATGAGCAAAGAAAGATACCAAACCTTTCTCAGCTTACGAATATTAGCACCAAAGGCAAGAAAGAAGCAGAATAGGTGGAACAGTAAGTTAATTTACTGTATGTCCCTGACTGTACAGACGACGTGAAGTGGGTGGAACAGTGTGGCATGAAGAGTACGACCCTCGACCTGACTTACTCCTAGCTCGTACTGTGACCTTCAGTGCTCCTACAGACTCCTCCTCTACCACTACCACTACACCTGCCATCCAGGTGAGATGTTAACCTCTTCAATACCATGATGCAATGGGAAATGGATGGATGGATGGTTGCTGTCAGGTCATTCTCTTCAGCTTAGGAGTGGCCCTAAGCAGTAAATAGAAAAGACGAAGTACCCATTAGCCCCCTCAGTAATATACTGCTGATATTTTCATATTTGCTTCTATCAGTTGATGAATATCTGCAGAGACCTCAGGTAGTTAAAGTTGGAAATACCCCCTTCAAGTGTTTATTCTGGATAATGTTTCTAACGGCAGAAAATTGAGGAGGAATTCAGCAGTTGCACAGATGGTTTGGACAGTGGTGTTGAGGAAGGTGTGGGTGATGTGCAGCGTCGTGTATTCCAAGTGAGTGAGGGTCGGATCCTCCTGGTGTACCATTACGGCAAACACCGTCTTTTGCAACCAACGCGTACCTTCATCAAGCCGCCTGATGGCCGATGTGCTGCCCTCACTCCAGACATGATACAGTCATTCCAGGTCAGTCACCATGAGGCCATGTCTTTCCAAGCTTTATCCTCAGTGATATATTTTTCATACACTAATCATTACATCATCATTGCTTTTGTGGCATAAGTGGGTGAAGGCACTGGATCAAGTCCAGGCTGTCATTACGGCCCGAGTACTGTCTCTCATTTTTGCTTCTCCATAAAACTTCTCTAATTTTACTAATATGAGGCAACACAGTACTGTACTGCAATATTAACAAACAGCCTGACCCTGGGGCAGAGGAGCCACCACTGCCACAGCTGAGTGAAGAGCTGGCACAGCAGATTGCAGCCGAAACTACAGCAATGGAGCAGGTGCGGCGAGCACTCGAGGAAACTGCAGCCCTGATGTCAACCAGGCAGGCTGAGCATTGCAGTACTCAGCTCCTGCCTTCACTGTTTGATGCTGAGAGGAACACCAATGTGCAGCACATCTTGCGCCAGGTACACCTTTGGAGTATTGCTGACTTTGTGACCCATAGTTTTTGTTCTCTATCACTGTTTACATCACCATTATGTGTTTGCCATATTCTGGGCACTGTTACTGCCACTAAGTTATCTAAGGTAACTGTCATTAAAGCTGCAAAATTCTGCTTTAGATACTATCCTTTGCTGTCTTCCTTATATAGCCATCCCTCAGTCCCCTGATCAGTTACCAATATGTCACTGTCACTTTGCTGTTATTCCATTCACAATTCCTGCCAGTTTCCATCAATCACTTTTGCACCTTACAGCGTCAGTGGGAAGAGGAGCACCGGGAGGAGACTGAGAGGAAGAAGAAGGAGGAGAGGGAGGGGAATGTGGACATGGTTGCCCCCTATCTACCCTTGTTGCAAGTAAGTCATCTGTCTTAATTCTGTCAGTAAAGTATAGGCATATTTTATCCAACCTGACGGAGAGTAGTCAGTGGCCTTGTCTTATGCAGGATAAGGGTTGGCTGTAACTCCATCTTGTATGGTATTTTTGAAGGGTGGGAACATAAAAAGGTAGCTATGTGAAAGATCGAAGGGTATAACCAATTATGTATATGCCAGATACAGTACGTAAGGTTGTGTGGTCCAGCAAACGAAGCTGGAGGATTGATACAGATGTGACTCCTTAGTGGACAGCTGAGTTTTGAAACTAACAGGACACAATTGGCATGAGGGGGATGTAGAAGCTATCTCAGCAGCAAATCAGAAATGGTTAGATTAGCGAGCTGCAATGTAAAAAAGGGAAACTTTAAGCTTCATGTGTGTGAAATGTGATGCAGTACAGCAGCAAAACATAGGCAGTAAATGAGATGTTCACAGGTTTGAGTGGAATAAAGTGATAACGGTGAGATGTATGTATAATATCACAATGAGGAACAGAACATGGGAAGATTTAAAAGGAAACTCGGGCACTGACAATGTTGAAATTATGATGCTTACTGAATTACACTAGCCTGTTTTCAGTATATATAAAAAAGAAAAAAAAAAAAAGTGAAATTATATACAGTATATACTGGACTGCATATTACAGTACCGTTTCCTAATTGAAGGATATTATGATCTTTCCTTTACATACCAGATAAGCGAAGGGTATGAGATGGTGCGGGAGCGGTGCCTAAATGACCTTAGAGAACGACTTGCACTCAGGGCCAACCTTTTGCAGGACACACTTGACCAGGTAATGTAAAACATTGTTCTCTTGCCCCCCCCAGGACTCTTGTTTGACGAGCCACAGCTTGCAAATGCGAGTATTTTTTCCCTTCGGTGAACAAGTTTTACATGCACGTCACTTTTTGGCGAGGAGATAATACATCCACTTCAAAACCCAGCAAACTACAAAATAAGTAGATCTCACTTAAATGAACAAAAAAGCACGTTGTGACTGATTATTAAGTCTTTCCTTGTCGCCACTGTGAATGTTTAAAAACAGACCGACGGCTCATAGTCAGTTTGGCTACTAAAAATTTATTTGGCTCGTAAATCTGAAACCTTAGGAGCCAAGTGGCTCACAACCATCGGCAGTTAGCAAGAGCCCTGCCTTCCTCCCCCTTTTCAATCCAGGTCTGAACCAGCTAGCAAGCTCATTCCAGATGCTCGTTAGTCAGCGTATGGCACACGAACAGAGACAATTCCTTGCAACTCTTGTATGTCACTCTGGAGATGATATGAAGTCTCTTCTAATTTGGACAGAACTGCCTGGTGGTAGCAAGAATTAACAAACAATTAAACAATTACTTCTATCTCAAAAGGATTAGCAGTGACTTTTTAACACTTAAGCAGTGGAAAAACACTCCTAAGGGGGGGGGGGGAAATGGTTGCAGCAAGAATACAACAGATATATATATATATATATATATATTTTTTTAACATATTGATGGGGCCACTGCAAAGAGCAGTGAATATGATTATGACTTCATATACACAAGTTACTCTCTGCAACATCTGGGATGAAACCCACAACAGTACACCTGCCCACCACCTCCACCAACTCCCTAATTAACCCTTAGTTGTTTACCTAACTATATTGGGCCAGTTATTCTGCCCTAATGGGTACTCAACATGTCATCCTCTCCCACCTTATTTGGCAGTGGTTAGAACAGAATACCTGAGTTTTGCCAGCTGTGTGGGGATTAATGGTACCGGTAATGTCAGGCTCCTCTGACACACTCAGCCAGTCATCTGACATAAGCAGGAATGAAATACAAAATATGCAAGTATGAGAGGGTTAACCATCATTGTCTATTGTGCATCACATCCTTTAAGGGATATTTTCATATAAATGATTCCCTGACATTTTGTTCTTTAAGCTTATGTTCTTGCCAACTTAAGAGATTTCTAGCACCTCCTCCTTAAGTAGGCTGTTAATTTTCATATTCTCTTGTCCATAATTTATGGACAAGAGAGATATGTGGAGAGGATGGAGAGCAAGAGACTGACGAGGAGAGTGTACGTCAGTGAGGTGGAGGGGGGGAGAGGGAGGGGGAGGCCAAGGATGAGAAGGAAAGATGGAGTAGAGAGGTATATGAGAGAGGGGGGTGTGAGCTGGGAGCAGGGCAATGAAATGGTGGGGGACAGGGCGACAGGGAGGCGAATTGTTTGCGGCCACCCCTTATAGGATTAAGGCGTCTGGCAGTAGACAGATAGATAGATAATTTATGCCTAATGATACCAAACATAAACTATATTGTAGTGAAAGTAGCATACAAGTGAGCATTGCCTTGCTCTATGTGGAAAATAAGTAAGTAATAAGGACTAGCACCAAGCCCCCTGTATGTGGAAATATAACTGGTTAGACAGAGATACCAGTAAGCTTAATATGGGCCTTACTCTGCAATAACCCCTGCCACACAAGATCTGTGGAAATATAACTGGTTAGGTAGAGATATCAGCAAGCTTTCTACTGTCACCAGAATATGGGTGACAATTAGAAATAATGTTACACTTGACCACCTCCCAGCAAAGGAAGTCCCCATTGTGAGGATACAGTCAACCTCTGGTTTTTGTGGGTTCACATATTTGTGGATTTTTCTGGGAAAATATTTCAAGATACTTCCTGCTTTTCCCACAGCATCAGCTGTTCGTAGTGGTTCATAAGTGATTTTTTTGCATGTTTTCTGTGAGAAATACTGTCCTATATGGTTAAACTGTCCGGTTACCCTGTCTAGATATGTGTTGTTCACCACACGGCACTTTCATCATCATCACCCCATGGTGAGTACAGTACACTGTACCCAGAAAGGCTTGTATATCATCCCTTACTGTCTTTTTAGGAAGTATTAATGTGCCATACAATGCATTTAGAGGTGATATAGTGGGTTTGTAGGTAACAGGATTTGCTAAAACACTGAAATCAGTGACTTCTGCAGTAGGTTTAGGCTATTCACAGAATTCAACATTCGCTGAGTATTCTGGTACAATACATAACCCCCGTGAATAGTGTGACCTGACTGTATGTCCTACAATATCACTATTTTAATAATACAACTGGTTCCAGAAACTGGGGGAGACTTGCAACTTTGCTTTGTAGGTAACAACAGAACTTTTTTAGGTATTTTTTTTGTGATTTACTGTGGAGTTCTCTCTCCTATTCTTACTGTCTCTGAAAATTTTATCAGCTTAGGAGGGACTTCAAACTGAAAGGTTCAATATGGTCTTCATTAACCCTTTTTTGTTCAAGACCAGTTTCCCACACTTACAGCATCTATGTATGGAAAAAGTTTTGGTATCCTGGAACCCATCCCTTACACACAATGGGGACTGCCTGTAATGTGATGCCTCTTCTCAGGCTCGGGCACGAGTGCTGGAGTGCCGTGAGGAAGAGAGCCGCAGAAAGCGTGTGACTGGGGAGGAGCGGGCTGCATTGGTGGGCCGAACTGCCGCTGCTGAGGCTGCACATCGCCGCCTTAGGGCACACCTAGCTGCCTGGAAGCATGAGGCGGCAGAGCGCTATGAGGCCATGGTTGCCAGGCTTGATGCTGACACCAGACTCAATGTCCCCACTTCAGCCACCTCCACCACCAACCTCACAACCACCACTATGCCTGGCATTTCCACATCTGCCTCAAATCTTACCCCCTCTCCAGCAGCTCAAGCAGTGCCCAAACACACTCCTCTCAAGCCCACCTCCATAGTCAAAGCCACACCAAATCCTTCAACTACTGCCAGTGGGACAGCATCTCAGGACACCCCAGTTACCACCAACAATACTAATCAACACAAGACTTCTAAAACTTGACAGTAGCTTCAAACCAGGTATGATTCAATGTTTTATAGGCAAAGACATCACTTGCTTCACTTCATCTTGTTGTAAGTTTATCAACAACTTCAACTTTTGGGTCTGAGACTGTATCATCGTACAGACCTTTTGTTGCATCTAAAGATGGGAGAGGTATGAAGTGTTACACAAAGTCAACTTTAAATATAGCTTATAAGCACATAGTATTAAGCACTGTTTCATGTCACCTACCAAAGTTTCCAAAATTTAAGTGACAAAACTCAAGAGCCAAAATACAGAGGTCCCTGTAACTGATAACAGTGTATTCATCATTTATCATCTAATCAAGTGTTTCCCCATGAGAAGCGTAGGAGCCCTGGGCTAGGCAAGTTGGTCCTGATATTTAAGATGAGAGTGCACAGCCTCACTCATCCCTGAGTGGCATTAAATGAGCAATAAAGCCCAACCATCCCTTGGATATAAACCTACACTGGCTCAATCCAATCAGAGTGCCCTAATTACCCACTAAACTACCAGGCGCCATAATTTGATTATATGGTTACCACCCAGCATGGTAAATGGTTTCCTGGTGTACAGGAAACCATTTGGTTTGTCATTCAGTGCAGAGTTTCACCTGAAGACAGAAGGATGAGGAAGGAATGAAGGAAATAAAGACAGAAGAGGAAGGAAGGAAAGTAGGAAGGAAGAGATGGAAAGGGCAGGCACCCGTGAGCAGCACAGATTGAGTGAGTGGATGGTAAGCGTCCCCACCTACCGCTTGGTAACAATGTAATGAATATATATGAATTTTTATGCAAAAATCACTATCATGTATGTCCTTCAATATGTGGTGATATGGAGTGTTAAAATTCTAAGACAGCAACACACCATGTCTGTTATTTATCTATGAATTATTGTGACCTCATGATAAATGCGTGGCAGTAGATGTAGTATGATGGAGTCAACAAAGGTGTATTAAAGTGGTATGGCCATTTGGAAGGAATAGGCAACTAATGAAATATACATATCTGAAGTAATGAGAGTCAGAGAAAGAGACAGTCCAAGGATGAGAAGAACGGACAGTGTGAGAGAGGTTGGAATAAAGGTCTGGACATCCAAGGAGGAGAAAGGTATGTATGAAACTGTACAAGTTGAAATGAAAAAGTCAGTAGGGAGACAACTCACAGTCAAGACGTGAAGCAACTGAGGCAAACTGCAGAGTGATCAGCAGGACCTGGCTGTAAATGGTTCAGAACTATTAACACAATCATTATCAACAAGTGGTTCAAAATTGTTATTGTACTGATCCTTATCTCCTACAGCTGAGACTGAAAGTGAGTGAATGATACTGCACCATTCTTATACTGTGGTACTTCACTTGTGGTGATTATGCCAAAGATATCTCCATGCAACTGCAGTATATCAATCATCCACGTCTTAAAATAACTTTCCTTCTTAGATTGAACAGCTAGTACAGATATATCCATGATATTAGGGGTAGCAACAAAACAAAGTATTTCCATTTAATTTATCACTCAAATATTTCTCTCCTGTAACATTAGTGTAAAAATCATATTATAAGGGCAAAGGCCTAACTGTAGCACTAGATTTAAAAAAATAAAATAAAATAAAAAATACATAAAATCATAATTTCATACATGTTAAAAGTATATACTGACAAAGTCTATCTAAAATGTTCAGGTTTAAAATACCAATATTCAACGGTCAACTGTCACAACTAATACCATTGTCATATTTCATTAAACATACCCCCCTCCCCTCCTACATACACAGCCTTACTCTCCCCAAGGTCATCTATGAATTCCATTCTTTCTCTCTCCTCGCTTCCTGTTCTTTCGCAATCAGGCATTTCTTGATCTCCAGCCCTATTGCACGAGCCATGGGTGGTGGGACAGCATTACCAACCTGCAACAATGAGAAACACTGTCATATGTTTCTCCACCCAGATTATTAAAAACATTATTATGATTATGAAAAATCATCATTCCAACTCCATTTCCCAGTTAAGAGATGGGGCAAGGTGGAGTTCACAAAGTAAAAGCACAAAGGTAAAACCACACAATTATGACTGTAATCACATTCATTGGCAGCTGCAACAGCATGCTCACCTTCCCTTCCACTAATGAATGCAATGATAGCTCCAATCCTCTGTACCACCACTTACTGCTACTGTACTCCCTCTCACAACTCTAAGCCATCTCATATTAAAAACACACCTGTCTGTGTTTCTCCATGATGGTTCCAAAGAATCTGTATGTGTCTGGGAAGCCCTGAGAACGAGCACATTCACGTACACTCACAACACGGTGTTGTTCTGGGTGTAACACTCGTCCCTGTAATGGTTTTAACAGCATAAGCGTTCACCATATATAATCATTATCATATACTGCATACTGTACTACCTTCAATTATAAAAATCTTTTACTGCAATACGGTACAGTACATTTACTATATTCTGCTCCAAACACAGAGCCAGACCTGTTTTCCCATAGGCTCAGGGTTGGTGACAGTAGTTGAGAAGAATCCATCCCACACCAGCCGGCCATACAACCCAGACCAGTGGTTGTGCCTGTTGCCGGTGTGGGGAAGGCACCAGGGGATGAGGGTATTGAACTGCCGATCCATGGGGTGGCACCCACTACGCCCGGTGGCACATGAACACACGCCACGCAGTGCACCCGTCTTGGACCTCCCTTGTTTTTTGTCAGCATGGTTGTATATCCTGAAAACATACAATCATCATCATTATCAAGTAAACATAAACCAAAACAAGACTAACCTAACACAGAGAAGAAGAGTCATTCCAAATGTCAAGAGGTAGCAGCTCCTAGTCACTTGTTCCTGCATCAGTGATAAATGAACACATGCAGAAAACTTGTCTTGGACACCACACCACTTGCTTTTTATTTGCATATCATTATCATCATCATCATCATCATCATCTGGACCTCCTTTCCCACCATAGGGCAGGGCAAGGAGTAACACATCCAGACAGCCTAAGTTTGCCCAATCCAATGGGCCATGCTTCCATTCACTCACCATTCAAGCCCCCAGAATCCTGGCTCTATCTGATGTGCCAACAACATTCACCACATTCTGTAGCTTTACATAAACATATCCGACAGAGTCAATCCGGATGCTGTCACGTTAAAAAGAGGGGCCAGTTCCCTGATCATGCACTTCTTCTTACAACATTCATCCAGCCAGGTCGATCTTGTCAGTCCCCTAGCCTCACCAACTTCCAAACCTCTCTTCCTCACACATTCATCTACCATATCTTTCCACTTTCTCCTTGGCCTATCTCGCCTCCTCCCTCCTCCAAATTCACTCAGATCTACCTTTTTCACCACTCTATTGTTATCCATTCCCTCCCCATGACCATACCATCTCAGTGCATTCTCTTCAATTCTGGTGTTCACAGACTTCCTCACTCCACATCTTTCATGAATCACATTATTTAGTATCCTATCCACTCTCTGTACTCCACATACATATCCTAACCAAATTCACAAAAATAATATCCCTTCACTATGATGACATATTTCTCATCTTATTCTTGCTATCTATCTTCAGATAATTGTACTCAACTTTGAAGAGACTTTACAAATTCAAGAGGTTAGATACAGCTTTCATTTACTATTCACTGTATGAGATCTCCACACAGATTACAATTGTTCAGAGTTAGCATGAATATAGCAATAAAACTTATTATCTGATTAAAGAGGGGAAGAAAAGACCTTTGGTTGTGAAATGACACACCAGGTCCTTAGTCTACAGTAAGTCCTCGATATAACGAACTTCAATAGACTGCTTTTATTGGAATCGAGGAGCTACCGGACTAAATTCCTACATATCAGAAAAAGTCCGATAAAACCAGAAGCAGTCCGGATTACCTGACCACTTCAGCTATGTTCACCACAATATGGTAAATAAAAGACATGTCTATCAGTGTACAGTACAGTACAGTATTATTATATTATACCATTTGATTATTGTAGTGAAGGAATACAGTACAGTAATGCAGTGGTAGTGAAAACAGTTTAAAAACCATTGGTGCGATCCGGACTAATGTCTGATATATCGGAAAAAGTCCAGGTTAGCAGGGGAAAGTCTGGATGTAGCTTTTATCGGAATTTCACTTCTTTTGGAATGACTTGGGCCCCAATTGGTCTATTATAGTGAGGTCTTACTGTACTTCCAATCACATGTTTTAGCACTGATGGTAGCTTTAGCACCACCATCTGCTCTAACAATGTATAACAAAACAGTACTCATCAATAAACCTGAAGCAAAAGGAGTGGTTAATTATGGAAGATATATACAAAATTACTAAACTATGGAATATACATACAGTTTTTTGGTCTCCTTCCCATCCGAGAGTGTGACCACGATATTGGGCAAGTCACGCCAGTCTGAGCCTGGTGCAGTGGGGATGTGTCTCATGCGTGCCTCAACCAAGGGGGCCATGTCCTTGCAGATGTGGTCACGTAGCAGAGGCTGGACCTGCTGTCCTCGGATCTGGAATGAAAAATAGGAAAACGGCATACTGATTACTGCATCTACATTCAGACTAAGTCAGGGATGATTCCTTACAAAGAAGCACAGCATCATTTTTATGTATGTATTGAACAAATAATAAAAATGCAGTCAATCTAAATCAAAGGCCATACCATGCGTTGGAAGTGACTCTCTGGCTCGGTGCCGTAGCTCATCTCCTCCTTGCGATGGCCATTGCGGATCTCAGGCAGGTCCGACATGGTGTCTCGCACAGTGATGGTTCGCAAAGGTGCAGACTCTATCCACTGGCAGTTGTTTACATACTGCAAATACATAGTACCATAGCTGATACATTATCTATACAGAGAGCCATTATAGGTTACTTCCCCCCCCCCCCCACTAACTCACAGTAATTTATGGTGGTTAAACATATACCGTACTCCAAATATAGGAGGCTCCTGATGTTGCAAGTACTGTACCTACATTTAAGGAAATTTTCTCATTTAGTGAGTGTTTGTTCATAACCAACGGGTTTGACCACAGCCAGCTTACCCCTATAATGCTACGAAATGCAATTTTAAACAAGAATAAAGGTTTGTAACATCTAGAGCACATATTCAAAATTAACATATGGCCCATAATAATGCATATCTCCTGTAATGAAAGCATAAATATCCCCAAGGAATGCCAATGGAATTGCAGCCACATCCACAAACTCCACACTCTAGCTACTGACTGCATACAACTTACATGGCAAATATGAGTGTAGTAACTTTGAATAATAAGCATTTCAAACAAGCAGTATAAATTTGTATGATAACATAATTCACAAGAACCAAACTCACATAATTATCTTACATAACTTCTTACATCGACACATTAACTTGTCACATACCGTAAAAAAAATCAGTCACAAAACCCTTTTCACACTCATCTACATTACTAATGATCTGATTCCTGTATGTATGTTGGTCTGTTACTGTAACACAGCAGAAACGGTACATGTAGCGCAAATTTTTGTCAGACCATAGTACCGTACTGTTAAAATGCTCTAACTTGAAGAATAATACAATTTCCGGGCCAACTGGACAAATGGCTCCCAAGTTATAACTTGTTTCTGGCCTTTTGTTTCAAATACAGTATAGTATTTGCTTTCAGTGTAGGAGATTGATTTGACCTTCATCTGGCGTTTGAAATTACCAGCACGACACAAGAGAGGAGTGGCGTGTTTGATGCATTATCACTTTCTTACCTCTCCTTCCTCCCTCTTTTCACTTTTAAAATTATATAGTATAATGGTATAGCATAATCTATATTATAATGATCCAATTTCTGCATGTTCGTTGGTTTGTTTGTTACCATAACTCAGCAAAAACGGCACATGTAGCACGAATTTTTGTCAGACCAAGGTACCATTAAAATGCTCTAACTTGAAGAATAAAGCAATTTCCAGTCAATCGGGCCACTGGTTCCCAAATTATGACTCATTTCTGAAGATAGGAAATGACGACACCAATTGATGGCCACTGAAGACGGGCTCTCAGGGAGTTGTATTAAGTATGAAAACTCGTGAATTTTACTGCTCCCTCATCATGAACTCTTGGATGTTTTTATCACTTTTCAACAATGGGGTATCTAAATCATTCATGCAGCCAACTCATTTTTCTAACTGTACGAAGAGGATATTTGCAGTCAACCGTACAGAGCTGACAATGATTAAGTGGATGTGCTATGCATCCTTGAATGCCAGGCCTAGGGGAGCTAGGTTTACGATGGAAAAGTTAAGAGGAAGAATGGGACTGAAGTGTACTGACATTGTGATGAGGAGAGGTAGACTGAGGACTGGGTATGTGAAAAGAATGGGGAATGACAACTGAGTGCAGAGAGTGAGAAGTGTTAACGATGGGGATAGGGCTGCGAAAGTCAGACTGAAAAAGGCCTGGGACGAGGTCATAGAGTGCAAACTCAGGGATAAGGGTCTGAGTAGGGAGGCTGCCAGAAACTGAGCAGCATACAATGCCACCATTAGGTGACCAAGGCCAAAGCATGCAAGCATGTTGGACCCTTTATAACTGAAAGTTAAACATACAAAACAATGGGTTTTCCCTTGACATAACCCCATCACACAGTGAGGCTTAACTGTACTGTGCTCCATCTTCAATATAGTTCATTTTATTAACCAATCCAGGCACTGACATATTCCTGAATGTATGCAAAAAGTATTCCATAGGGACACTTACAATATGCTCTGGGCCTGCTGGACTGCCCAAAATGGATTTTCAGACTTAAAAAAAAAAAAAAAAAAAAAAAAAAAAAAAAATCTTACCACAGATGAAGTGATTTCATGTCTACAATCAGGTTTCACACTCACTCAATGTACAGTGTTTTTCCTTCAAAGCTTGGGATAGCCTGACACTTCAAAAAATTAAACAATGATAATCACTATGACTGTCATCCACAATGCAGTGTGGCAACCTGACATGAAAAGCATATAAAAGCCCAAATGGATCAACAACTATCAATACTGTGGCCTACCTTTTTGTTATCAACCACAACAGATAACTTGCAGGCACGGCTTAAGAATGTGTGTGTCGGCTCGGGGTACATGGGCAACTTCTCCCCAGGTGCTGCTGCCAGGATGATGGCTCTGAGGACACCATACACATCACCATCATCATCATTACTTACTGTCATTATCACCATCATCATCATCACTGACTTCATCATTACTAGGACTACCAACATCCCCATCATAATCATTACTAGGACTACCAACATCACCATCATCATCATCATCACAATCATTGGAACTACCTTCATCATCACTGTCATCATCATCATCATAACCTACCAACAGTACTGTACCCCATATATCAAAGGTTACCAGTTCTAATTATAAATCCATCCATCCATCATCCAATCTTAAGTTGCCCCATGAGAAGCGTAGGAGCCCAGGGCTAGGCAGTTGGTCCTGACATTTAAGATGAGTGACCAGCCTCACTCATCCCTGAGTGGCATTACGTGTGCAATAAACCCCAATCACCCCTTGGATATAAACCTTCACCAGTTCAATCCGGTTGGAGCGCAATAATTACCCACTAAACCACCGGGCACCAAAATTGGTTATATGGTTACCACCCAGTGTAGTAAATGGTTTCCTGATGTACAGGAAACCATTTGGCTTGTCACTCTGTGTAGAGTCACCCACAGGCAGAAAGAAGTGGAAAGAATGAAGGAAAGAAAGACAGAAGAGGGAGTGTAAAGTCACCTGGAGGCCAAAGGACGAGGAAAGACTGAAGGAAAGAAAAAACAGAAAAGGATGGAGGGAAAGAAGGATGGAAGAGGAAAGGGCAGACACCTGAGAGCAGCACTACACTGAGTGAGTGGATGGTGAGCATCCCCACCAACCAGCATAAATATAATCAAATGCAGGTACAGACACAAATATCATTACTTATCATAAAAGCCTGATAACACAATATATGTAAAAGCAAAGGTGATTATATATATATATATATATATACTGTATATGTAAAACCAAAGGTGTTTATATATATATATATATATATATATATATATATGTAAAACCAAAGGTGATTATATATATATATATATATATATATATATATATATATATATAAAAACAAAGGTGATTATATACATATATATATATATATATATATATATATATATATATATATATATATATATATATATATATATACATATATATATATATGGAGCCTCTGTGGTACAGTGGTAGAGTGTGCATTTCGTACACGGGTGAACCAGGGTTTGCGCCCCGCCAGGGTGATAAACTTTGGGAGTGTTCACCCGGCCACATACTGCATTGGCAGACACAAGGGGTGCTGTGGTTGAACCAGTGTTGGTTACTATAATGTATGCTTGCACCCAGTCGGCTTGCACGGGCCGATTACACTTGGTTCACAGACTACACACACATCCAAAGCCACTCCAACACTACAATTACACTTACAAGCACTTCTCACCCTACATACAATCTCTACCAGACAGCCTAAGCCACTTGGTAGAGATACATTGGCTGTATCATCCCGACTTCAGTCAGGATAGGCTGGTCCTGTAGTGGATACTCAAACTGATGATATATATATATGTAAAACATAACTCCAACACATCTGGTTGAGCATAACCAGTCAACTACAGGAAAGCAACTGCAACTGTGGAGTCATCCTACAGGTGCGGTACAGTATACACCGTGTAGGGATCTCGTGTCCCCTATTGGCAGACAACACCCAATCAGAGTCAGACCAGGGCCCTTTCCATGCCAAGGTGCTGGGAAAAATGGGGAGGTCTGGCTCCTGGGTGGACCCTGCACCTGTTCCAGCCAGCATGCACAGCACCACCAAGTGTAGGCTTTCCTTCAGCACCTGCTGAAAAGATGTAATGTACAGATGTACAATATACTTAAGGGAGAGACTCAGAATGAAAAAAGTGAATAACCACCTGCTGCAATCTTTTTCACATATCTCTACAATTTTATTTATGCCAACTGGCAATCTTGCCTACAAGAGATCAGTATCATCCTAGAGCTTACACCAATATATTTAAGCCAACTACTGCACATAACCTAGCTTTCTACACCAACTAGGTCCCCACACAAGGTAGCTATTTATCCCAATAGGCTACCTGTGCCTACTATTTGTCTATGCTAAGTTCCATCTACTTGTCTATGTTAATCAAAAGTCCATATCATCATCATCATCATCCTGACTGTTTCCCCCACCTAAGGATGGGGCGAGTGAGGGTTAAAAAAAACAAGACATAGGAAAACACAAAGGACAGAAAACTATCAGACGGATTGTATTAAAATCTGGCGGCACAACTGCCAGGGTCATATCCCGCAGAAAACTATCAAAGCATGCCCAGTAAAATGGGCCATTCATTCACTCACCATTAAAACTCCCAAAATTCTGGCTCTAACTCATATGTTTAATCATCTGTACATATTTTTGTTTGCTATTTTTCACATTATATGTCTGATAGTCTCAACTACAGTGTCCTCACCTCAGTCTTGTGAAAGTTTCTGTCCTACTGCAGTCTATTTCTTGTAGCTCAATGGCAGAACAATGGCTAAACATCCCTCCCAAAGTACTTCTTTATGACTAGCACCATAATCTAGGGCTAATCTCTTGTGATAGTTAAGTATGTTAGATAAAGAGATGGGCATTTAAGGCCCATTTAAAGTAGACAAAATAGCTATCAATGCCACACACCTCTGTCTCCATCCCCTTACCTCCTCCGAGTCTGTGCCACTCCATAGTTGCCTGCTTGAAGGACCCCAAAAGTACACTGATATCCCATCTTGACCAGGACGCGGAGGGTGAGCTTAAGCACCATACTGCACTTGTATGACACAAAGTTGCGAACATTCTCCAGCAAGAAGAACCTCGGCCGGTAGTAGTCACAGTATGAGAGGAATGATGCAACTAGTGAATTCTGATAAGGAAAACCAGTAATCTTATATAACTCACCTGGAAAGAGCTTGCTAAAAATCATCATAGAGTTATACCAGAATTAAGGAGATGAAAGGGTGTATAGCAATATGCA
This sequence comes from Coenobita brevimanus, assembly GCF_032717465.1. NCBI lineage: Eukaryota > Metazoa > Arthropoda > Malacostraca > Decapoda > Coenobitidae > Coenobita > Coenobita brevimanus. The sequence goes on along the minus strand of NC_137063.1, from coordinate 45,323,976 downwards.
ATGTGATGTGAAAAAGGCCATAGTAGGAACCGATACTGTTTCTCGAACAGTAGTCACAGACTGAGAGGTATGTTACAGCTATAAATTCTGGTAAGGAACACCAGTAATGTAAAACTCAAATGGAAAATTACTGACAAAAGCTATGACAGATTTATGAAACCTACATCAGACGGTATTAGGATTAACCCCTACACCGCGGGAATGTTTACCGATGTTTTGCGTGTGCTGCGGGGTTATTCGGGCTCCGACAGACTCTCAAAAAATATTTGCCAAAAATCAGTTATTAGTCCTAGAATATTAAAATTACATATGCTTATGGAACACACCTTCAGCTTTCTCCTGGAATGTTTGTTGAGCCTTTGTCTGTTACCGTAGGACTTGTGGAGACCTCTGAAGTTGGGTAACGAAGTCTCCACTTTACACTTCCCGACAACCCGTAATATGGTGGCTCAATCGGTAGAGAGTTGGCCTGCAGTCCTGACGGACCCGGGTTCAAATCCCGCTGGGGCAGGGAACAGTTTAAGGATTTGAATTTCATAAAATCAGACTTTACTGATCTACCAGAAGGCCCGCTGACATGTCGTAAAAATACCCCCGCTAATACCATTACACCAGTCCTGTATGAGACAGCCCTAGCATGTATTCAATATGGACGGTGGGTATTAGCGCCGAAGTGGTGACATGTAGAGGTGTGCGGTACGTAGGAGGACTACTGGGCCTTGGAAGCAGGCTGTGAAGCCTATGCCCAGAGTCGGACACATAAAAAAAAAAAAAAAAAAAAAAAAAAAAAAAAAAAAAATGATAACCACAGCCAGATATTAACATTATAAATACTACTCTATGATTTTCAAGTAGTTTGGGATCCATACTCCAAAAAAAAACCCACTGTGAAAACAATGAAAATTACGAGCGCGTCTGGCCGTCGCACTGGCACTAGTTCGCTCTTGGTACTCTGTCATTTATTATTCATAAAACCCCTCACACTTTATATTTCTATTACTATATAACACTTATATATATCTACAGTCTTTATCCATAAGTTTCCTTCAGTAGTATTAGTTTATTGTCACTGTAGGGATTCAATTTCTTTCAGTAAAATAAGTAGCATTCACTTTCTCGTCCTGTATACTAGCACTGAGAGTGAATGTCACTTTCATCTTCACTCTCATAACTCGTAGTATTCAGACATGCTATAGTGAAACTTTCACTTTCATTACTCCTAAGGTATATACTCGTATTCTTATAATACTACTCATTTACATTTCTATTTACGTTCTCTATTTTATTTACGTTACTGTATTTACATTTCTATTTTATTTACACTGTGTTATGCACTGTCACTTGAAGTAACTTATAAAACTATTTTCCATTGTTCATGTATATTTACATTCATTACTTTCACTTGCTGTTTACACATTATTTACAATTCCACTTGCACTGTTTTACTCAATAGAAAGATCGTAGTCACTCTTTTATCAATTGTCAGCCCTTTACCTCTTTCCACACGAGGTTTAGTAGGGGGTAAAGGTCACAGGGCCCTTTGCATGGGGGTGAAAAAGTCCCTGAAGTCAGCAAGAAGAAACAGACGTACCTCTACTTCGGAAGATGAGAGTAAACTGATAAGGGAGGGCCGGGGTAGAGGCCTACTTAGGGGATATTCAGTGCTACCAATGTTAGCTCTTGAAACAGCTATGTATAGGACTGAAATGATTGGCAGGAAATCTAGACAATACATTATAAATTAGGTAGTTCCAGGTGAATGTAAATATCACTTAGGCTTCTCCCTTCCCTCCTTACATGTATATTTATTACGAAAATAGATTATACGGCATATTTCAAGGGGAAAAAAACAGCGAAAATTAGCGAACGAGTGCACATGAGGTGTTGTCAGGTGATAATTAGCCAATTCCAGGTGTATGGCACTCTCACTTACCTTATTTCTTTCTTGTATATATTATTTGGTATAAGAATAGGACATAGGGCTTATTTCAATGGATGAAATCAGTGAAAAATTCCAGGGAAGATTTACTTAGCGTAGCAAGGCCGGGCAGGCGAGAGGATAGGGTAACGGAGGGGGGGTAGGGAGGGGAGTCAAGAACGGGGAGAAATGGCTAAATTGTCAACAATGGATGGGAGTACAGATGAGATTAGGAGTGCTGACTAGTGTTGGACATTGGCAGTACTGATAGATGATACAAGTCCCCACTTGGAAGCCCGGGTGAATTCAAAATAACACAGAATCACAAAAGCGACGCCCCGCGGTATGATCCCTTGCTCCCAAGCGTCACGAAAGTGACGCCCCGCGGTTAAGGGGTTAAGGAGATGGATGGGTTTATATGCAGTGTAATGTGAAACAGGTTTTCTTGTAATAGAGAATAAAACTGTTTCTTGGCTGGTAGTCACAATATGAAATGCATGAAGAAACTTGAAAATTCTGGTAACAATAAGAATGGATAGTAAAATTATAATATTCAACTATACTCAATTTTTGTTTTGTTATTTAACAAAAAACATTAGCTATAGATTTTTTAAAGTTACATAAATAATCATAGGATTTAGGAGATAAAAGGATATGGATGCAATGTGACGTGAAAAAGAGAAGCTGGAATTAATACCATAAGTAATAAACAATACAAGGGTTTGTTTCTCTTCAGTGCTTTAAATTTGTAAAATCAACAACTTACTGACAGAGTTAGGGAAATAACAGAGGAATTAGTTGGAGAAGAATAGGGAGGTTTTAGGAAGGGAAGAGGCTGTGTAGATCAGATATTCATCCTTAGGTCTTCAGTGGAAAAGTTTCTAAAGAAGGGAAAGAAGTTGTATGTGGTAGGTGGGGGCACTCACCATCCACTCACTCGATGTAGTGCTGCTCTCTGGTGTCTGCCCTTTCCTCTCCTCCATCCTTCTTTCCTTCCATCCTCTTCTGTCGTTCTTTCCTTCATTCCTTCCTCGTCTTTCTGCCTACGGGTGACTTTACACTCCCTCTTCTGTTCTTCTTTCCTTCATTCCTTCCTCTTCCTTCTACCTGTGGGTGACTCTACACTGAGTGACAACCCAAATGGTTTCCTGTACACCAGGAAATCATTTACTATGCTGGGTGGTAACCATATAACCAAATTTTGGCGCCTGGTGGTTTAGTGGGTAATTATGACGCTCCAATCGGATTGAGCTGGTGAAGGTTTATATCCAAGGGGTGGTTGGGGTATATTGCTCACGTAGGCTAATGCCACTCAGGAATGAATGAGGTTGGTCATTCTCATCTTAAATGTCAGGACCAACTTACCTAGCCCCGGGCTCCTACGCTCCTCATGGGGCAAAGTAGGATTGGATGATGAATGAATGAATGAATGGAAAGAAGTTGTATGCAGCCTTTATGGATTTGGAGAAGGCATATGACAGAGTGGATAGACAAGGAATGTGGAAAATTTTAGGAATACGATATATGGAGTAAATGGGAAGTTGTTGAATGCCGTGAAGAGGATGTATAAGGGTGCTACGGTAAGGCTGAAGCGTGTGTGGATAATGAACTGGGTGAAATTGTCTGTCTGAAGGTTGAACTGAAACAGGGATGTGTCATGTCTCCACAGTTGCTCAATCTGTATATGGATGGGGTTATAAAAGAGGTACAAGGTAGGGCAGTGGTTGCTGGAGCGGCCCTAATGAGTGAGGGCAGTGTTTGGAAAATTCCTGAACTGTTGTTTGCAGATGATACTGTATTGTGAAGTGAACATGAAGGGGAACTGCAAGGCTTGGTGAATGAGTTTGGGAGAGTGTAAGAAATGGAATCTAGAGTAAAGTTATGGTCTTCAAGAGAAATGAAGTCACTGAACATACAGTGAGGTTGGATGATGAGGAAATGGAGTATGTTAGTGCATTTAAGTACTTGCGTAGTGTGATGAGTGAAGACAGAAGTTTGGAGGAAGTGCCTAAAAGGGTACAACAAGGAAGAAAAGTTGCTGGTTCTTTGAAAGCAGTGATAAGAACTAGGGAAGTGAGCATGGAAGTAAAAAGGTCACGGCATGATAGGGAAAAAAGCATGGAAGTAAAAAGGTCGCGGCATGATAGTACAGTGATACCAACTCTAACATATTGAAGTAAAACTTGAACCTTGTTGGATGGACACAAGTCAAGACTGAGAGTGGTGGAAATGAATTACTAGAGAGGATCATGTGGAATTACTTGGGGAGACAGATTGACAAATGAAGAAGTGAAGGAGTGTTGTGATGTGGATGTGGATGCGTTTGGAGAAATAGACTGAGGTAGTTTGGCCATGCGGAGAGGATGGAAAGTGAAAGACTAATAAGGATAGTGTATGTGAGTGATGTGGAGGCTGACAATGAGATGGTGGGATAGAATGGGGAGGTATATAAGAGAAGGAGGTGTGAACTGGGGGGAGGGCAGTGAAATGGAGGGGGACAGGGTGACATGGTGGCAATTTGTCTGTGGCCATCCTTTACGGGATTAAGGCATCTGCCAATAGACAGATAGAGAGAACAATCAATGACTAACCTTGAACTGGGAATACTGTCGTGTGTTGAACCTATTCATGCCAGAGAAACCTTGACAAGGTGGCCCACCACACAGCATCTCCACATCACCCTTCTGTGGTAAACGCTGTCCTTTGTTGTTCATGTTCTCACCCTGGCCGAGAAAGATATAAACACACAAGTCATACATACAGTAGTCTTGTCTTAACATCTTTAATCTGACTACATATTATTCATTATAACCCAATAAGCCAGGACGATCTGGAATACTGGGATACATATGGCCTGTGTGTTCACAAGTACTGTCATCACCATTGGAACTGGGTGCACTCACCCTGGGAGGTCTCATCAGGAAAGTGAGCTGTGGTTACAAGCTTGGTACACAGCTACACAATCATTACTCTTAAGCAGGAAACTCTGACACAAATAAATAGAGTCAAAGTCCAAGCTCAGATTCTCACACTATCACAAATCTTATTAGTTCCCCCCCCCCCAAGCAAATGTTGGGAAATAATTACCACATTTTGACATTTAGTTTAGCTTCCATTAGATAGAAAACATCAGCTGTAATACCAGTATGGCTATTCTCAAAATAGGGGCTCTAAGAGAAACCATGGAGTAATTTTTATATACTGTACCTATGCTACATATATATAAATATATATATATATATATATATACATACATAAAACATCATCATCCAGACCTCCTTTCACACCCTAGGGCAGGGTGAGGAGTAGCAACGTCCAGACAGCCCAAAATTGCCCAATCCAATGGGCCTCACTTACATTCACTCACCATTCAAGCTCCCGGAATCTTGGCTCTATCTTATATGCCAAAAACATTCGCCACATACGGTAGCTTCACCTAAACATATCCGACAGAGTCAAAAAATGCTAACAATAAAAATCATCCTCACCTCCATGACCATCTTAAGCAGAAGGTTGCAGTCATCAGTAAATACAGTGGCACTGGGGTTGTTGAGGCGGTAGGCTTGAGCTGCTGGTTCAAACACTTCCACTGCCCACCTTGAGTCCATCATTCCAGCCTGGTGAAAGCCCTCAGACAAACCTACATGGAGGGAATAAGGCATCAGCAAGTTAAATACAAATAGACAAAGCATTAGGTTAAGCTGGACTGTACTACAACAATCAATAGTATAACAATGCATAGGATCCAAAAATAATAAAAGAACTATAAATGTAAAATTACCAACAGACTGACCGGGGAATTGGGTCACACAATTATTAACTAATTATCCAAGTCTAAAAATTTTGGGTCTGCCTCACAGGTCTTAACCATCCACACATATTAATTTACTCTTTTGATCCATGTCACAGATGCCTATGGGACTGAGTTATTCCATCACCTACCAATGGGTGCAAGCTTGTCATGTAGATTTTAATACACACTGCATTCACCCATTCAAATCCTTGAAAAATTCTTTTCATCATCCACACCTCAATGGATGTGAAGTCAATCAATAGACAGAAAAACAGAAGGATGAAATGAACTCAACCATACCACACAAACTACATTAACAATATAACACAACAGAACAATCTTTTACCTCCAACACCAGCAAAAACATCCAGTGTGCGTAATTTGTGCTTAACCTGCACTGGTTCCTTGAATCCTTGGAATGATGCTTCTTCTCCATCATCACACGCGCTCTTGCCTTTACCCTTCCCTTTCCCTTTTCCTTTACCCTAGAACGTGGAAGAAAAAAAACACAACATTATCTTCACTGCCCAATTTTCCATGAGACAAAGATGCGACATACAGTACAGTACTGTGAGGTAAGAGTTTAGCAAAACATGAAATAACAATGAGCTACAATATAAAGCATGACACAATTTAGTAATAACCTCTTTAAGCTGATTATGTATTTCATATTTTATTCTTGCTACCTCAGACGTTTTTATTCACCTTACAGAGAGAAACTGGGTAGTGAAAAGGGTTAATGGAGGTATGTTTTAATCCAGATAGTATACTGGTGTCTCCAAAGTTAATAAAATCATCTGGAGGTAGCATGAGTAAACTACAGAAGTATATCATCTGATTCCTGTGGTTTACCTATTCATATCAGTGACCATCCATCCATCCATCATCCAATCCTATGTTGCCCCATGAGGAGTGTAAGAGCCCAGGGCTGGGGCAACTCCAGTATATTATTCCAGCTAACCCAAGATTACTTTGTTCAGCTGAGTGAGTACAGAATACTTTTATCAACATTAACTCTCTCATGATCAGGACACCTGTATTATTTTACTCCACCTAATGACAGACAGCTTTATTCAGCTAATAATGCCTAAAAGTGTTAACTACTAATGTAGGTGTAATGACATACCTTCCCTACACCACCTATGGTCTGGGCCTTGGGAGGAGGCTCGACGAACTCCTTCCGCTTAGCATCATAGGCCTCGGCAAAGACAAAATGGTCAGATCCCTCAATTAACAGGTCACCGGTGGTTTTACTCCCTAGATTCTCCTGGTATGTGACGAAGCACTTGCCAGCCACATCACCGAAGGTTATCCAGGTCTCTGTGTGAAGCCAAAGATTTACTCAGTACCTCATCAATCTAATTACAAAATGGTGCTGTAGAGACACCTTCATGCAGTGGCGCCAATATAACTAGTCAGCTCAACTGTCTGGTAATACAAACATCCCTCACATACTTCACTGACCCCTGCAAGGAAGGACGTGGATTGCAGGAAAGGGCAACTCAAGCTGGCGGCCCACTGGGTTGACAATTCAAATGAGTCTAAGGCAACAACAACAACTAACTAACATAGGCCTCAGCAAACTCAGGGACTGAATATTTGTCAGGTTACAGATACACAGATAAGTCAGCTACGTACAGTATGTCCTAGTTATCAAATTATCTTTTTTAACATTACTGTTTGCAATCAAGTCCACAGCGATATTGCAAAAAAACTGTCTACTGAAGTTCCACTGCTACCTATAGAGCTAACATGCCAGTTCTCTCAGTTTACAGCACCAAATACTGTATATGGAAAAAGTTGTGATATTTCAAACAGATGACATACAAGGATCACCTACATGTCCTTGTTATATGTTGATGAGGTGTTTCAAAGGGTACACTACAAAGGTGTGTGAGATCAGGTGTGATGGTCAGCGATATTAACACACGAGTAAGGAAGGGAAGATGCTGTGATGGAGTATGGTATCAACTGTAAACATGAATGGTACAGCAATGGGAAATGTTACATGAGCTATTTTTATGTGTTAGCAAAATGCAGGAGTGTTAGTGCCAACTTTAACATATGGATGTGAGACTATGGTGTGGTATGAAAATGAAAATTCAAGAGTAAGAGCAGTGGAGATGGGACTGCTGAGGAATGTGTGTGGAGTACAGAGAGTGCATAGGATAAGATTTAATAACGTGATATGTGAAAGATATGGAAAGAGGAAGTCAGTGGACATCAGAATCCAAGAGAGTGTACTGAGATGGTATGGTCATGTGGAAAGAAGGGAAAACAACAGACTGGTAAAAAAGGTACATCTGAGTGAATCTGAAGGAGGAAGGAAGTGATGCACGGCAAGAAGGTGGAAGGATATGGTGGATAAGTGTGTGAGGAAGAGAGGTATGGAAGTCAGTCAGGCTAGGGAACTGACAAGAGATCAAGCTGGCTGGATGAATATTGTGAGTAGAAGTGCATGATCAGGTATTTGGCACCCCTTTTTAATGTGACAGCGTCTGCACTGACTCTACTGGATACATTTATGTGAAGCTACAGAATATGGCAAATGTTTCTGGCATATCTGATAGAGCCAGGATTCCGGGGGGCTTGAATGACGAGTGAATGAAGCATGGCCCCTTGGATTGGGCATGCTTAGGCTGTCTGGACGTTGCTACTCTTCACCCTGCCCTAGGGTGGGGAAGGAAGTCCAGATGATGGTGAATGATGAATATGAAGCAAACAACAAAAATGTATGAGAAGGCAGGCTGCTCTCTGTTGTTTGGGGAGCAATGAAAAATATGGAAGGTGGGACACAATACTAGCTGAGGACTGTTGGCAAACTTTTGCTCATGTCTGTATATAAACAAAAGTGTTGAAGGAAAGGAGTTAACAGCAATATCAAAACACTGAAACAACTGTCATGATTAAGTGATTTTGGATAGGGGAATCCGAGTGACACTTAACCCTGCCAAAACCCCCGGTTATATGGTTACCACTCAGTGTAGTAAATGGTTTCCTGAGTACAGGAAACCATTTGGCTCGTCACTCAGTGTAGACATCATGAGGCATCTCTACACTGAGTGAATGGATGATGGGCACCCTCATTCACCACAATGATGAGTCAGGAAGGGAAAGGGCTGTGAGATTGAGTGAAAAAACACATGAAAGTGGAGAAGAAAAAGAGTTGTAAGAATAAATGACATGAGAGCACATGAAAGAAAGAAACAAAATATGCTATGAGGGTATGCAACACCGAAATAACTGATAACAATGAGTATGGTGTGAATGTGAGAACAGTGTACCCTCTTCACTCCAGTACAGCATGTTGAGGTCTGCCTGATGTGCAGCGGGGGGGCCACGGTGGGTGTTCTCGGGACGGTAAAACTTTGCAACCTTCACACTCACATCACTTGGGCTCAGGGTATCAGCTGAAATAAAAAACAGACAAATAAATGAAAGCATGAATAAAAATACAATAAACACAAAACAATCACCAAAACTGTATTTCCCACCATTATTATCATCCTAACCCTGACTGCCATCTCCATTTCCCACTACCACCACCATCATTAGCATCATGACCTCTGTTCTAATCATCATAACCCTAATTCATCACCATCATCCAGTCTCTTCCCCCATCCCACAGGTAAGGTGAGGTAGGGTATAGAAACCAATGAAAAGTTAAACGCACGAGAGTGGAAGACCTAATCGACAGGCCGACTAGTGAAAAGGACCACACAATCATTCAAACTCCCGGAATTGTGGCTCCATGTCACAGTCCTAACCATCAGCGCATCTTTCTCGATGTCTTTCATATACACATGCCAGTCAGCCATGATAATATCAGCTTGGCTAAGTTACATGAAAACATTATAAACATTATTTCCACTCAATCTGCTAAGTTCACATGGGGTAGAGATCCAGGCCAAGGCTCTGATCTCTTTTAGGGGTAAGAATAAGATGAAAAAGATATTAGATAAAAAATTCATCCCCTTCTTCAACACAGGTAACAAGCTGTGGAGATGGCACATCATACTGCCGGCGGGGATGACCACAAACACCTCCGTGTCACCCTGCCCTTCACCATCAGGCTGACACATCCTTACATCAATGTAAAGAGAGAAAGGAGAGAGGGGGAAAGTGGAGTTTATCCTCATATCATCATCATCATCAATTTTAGTTGTCAGTTATGTCATGCACAGAATAAGTATGTTGTGTTTTCTCCCATTTCCAACCATAATTACACAATATAGTAAAAACAACATTAACATTTGATAACATTTGAAGACCAAGAAACATGTCACAAGAGGTAGGTTTCGATGGGGGGAGGGGGTGGGGAGTCAATTCATTATTGCTGGGGGGAAAAGGAAAGTCCAGGGCATGGTCAGAAGCTAGGCTACCTTTATCCAGATCATTTAACCTGTAAGACACCATCCTACATTCCTGGCAGTGTATACACATTAGAAAAACCTCTGGCTACATCTTGGATAAATAACTGATAACTGAAATACAAACAGTAAAAGTGTGTGATACCTGCAAACCGAGGAGAAATGCGAATAAGTCTGGCCACCCTGAATGGATCTTGGGTGCCTTCATTGGACCCCTTGATGTGGTCTGATGATTTCCTGTAGTACTCGGGATACATCTCCTCGTCAACCTTCCTCTTTTTATCTTCCTTTTGAGGTGGCACAGCCACCTTGATCTAAAAATATAATATATATTTAATCCATTTAGTTACAGGTCAACATCCGTTCATCATATACCGGGTACATTTGTAAATTTAGAGCTACTCTTAAAAGATCTATTACTGGAATATTAGAGGTCTTGCTTTAGTATTTAAAAAAAAAAAAAAAAAAAAAAAAAAGAGGAGGGGTAGGGGACACTTCAGACAAAGAAGTACTAGAATTCATCCTTTCCCATACAGAAACACCCAAATATCTAGTTATCTGTATTAATGGTAACAAATTAACCACAACATTATATTACTTAACTATACAACCAATTTATCACACACCTCCTCACAACTAATGCATCATTACAAATATATGTATAAATGAAGATACAAAAATAGTCAAGGAGAACTTACATCAAAGCTGAAGGCATCTGGATTCACAAATATACAGTCCCCAACAGCATAGTCGTTATCCATGTAGCGTAATGAAGCATAATCATTCTATCAGAAAAAAACATAGCATGATCAATGGAACAAAATATGGCTTAAATGAAAGCACTGCATAAGAACATACAACATTAAATGGCACTTACTGTACTTCACTTTTGAAATTATTTGCTAGTGCTGGATAATATTCTATTGATGGAAACTCTGTCAATTACAAATTACTACAGCATCAACCTTGATCAACTACTGAAGGCAATAACTTCAGTCAAGAATTTTGTTAAAACAGCAATGGTATGATTTTCAGCTAATATCCATATTACCCTCTGTAAGGTGTTAGCACCTAAGGCTGAAGTACAGTATCGTACTGTGTTACAGAGCATTTAAGGATAGGGGATAAGCCTCCACCCTGGACCCTTGGTGAAATTTGATGACGAAAAATATAATCTGAATATCTCAAACTGGAAAGATGAATTAAAGATAATCTATCAATTACTTATTAAAGGGGTGATCAAACCAATGACAATGCCTAAATTTTACATGGTGTAAAGGATTGCCAAAGAATCAACCTAGCACTGTATATTACCTTAGACTGTGCAGATTCCTCATCCAGCTTCTGGCCCATGATGCACAACTCCCGCGTCTCTGCCTTCTTAATACGGGCACAGGAGGGGCACTGGCGATGCAGCATTGTTTCATCCACTTCCTTTAAGAAACAAGTGCATTTTACCATAGTTATACATATCTGTCACTTTCCTCTTCACTTTCTTTGCTACACTATCTGCTCTTCACTCTCTCCTTTACACATTTTTTCTTAAACAATTTTTCCTCTCTTCTCTCCACTTCCCTGCCCGTCATAACCCCCCCTCCCATAAAGAAGAAGAAGAAGAAAAAAAAGGTGGGGAGTGGGATGTAAGAATGATGAAGAAATAGGAAAAGAAATAAACCGAAGCAGTTTAGTGGTAGATGGTGGTGACTAAAATCCACTACTTGTGGAGTAAACTGTAGCACCAGTCGAGCAGGGCAGTACTCCCGTGGTGGATGGAAAGCTGATGACAGGGAGTGCTGGAGCTCCCGTTTCATCAGCCCTCAGGACTAGTTCCTGACCATCCCCCTTTGCTGAACTTTTTCAGTGTCTCAGTTACACAGAGAGTAGGCCAGCATGCTCTCCAGTACAAATTTCTCTAACTATCTTCACCAAACTACATGCACAGTACACACTACACTTCCTATTCAAAATTCACCAAAAATGGCGTCAATTCACCCAGCCTCGGAGTCCGGGGGGGGGGGGGGGACCATAAATGCCCCCACCATCTGCCCCTCTCCCGGTGACGACTCGAGGTGCCTGGAACCACTGTCTGACTCTCTTCTTCTTCATTTCTGCAATGTTCGCGGCCTTTCATCTAACTTTTGCTCTGTTGAGCACCACCTCTCCTCCTCTAAACCTCACCTTCTTTTTCTGACGGAGACTCAGCTGTCTGAGGCAACTGACAGCAAACCCTTTTCTGTATCCTCCTACTTTCTCTATACTCATTTCAAAGCCAAAGGTGGCTGTTGTGTATACATACGCAACGACTTATCTTGCTCTCGTGTTCCTGAACTTGATTCTTCTGAATTCTCCACACTCTGGCTTCGGCTTTCCTGTCATTCTCTGACTAAATATATCTGTGCTGTTTACTTATCCCCTAATTCTACTGACTATCAAAAATTCTTCGACTATCTTACTTCTACGATGGAACACATTCTGTCCATTTCTCCTTTCTCTGAAATCTCCATTCTTGGAGATTTCAATGTTCACCACCACCTTTGGCTCTCCTCTCCTTTCACGGATCCACCTGGTGAACAAGCCTACATCTTTTCTATCCTTAATGACCTAGAGCAGCTTGTACAGCACCCTACCCGTATCCCTGACCGCCTTGGAGAGAGCTCCAACATACTTGACCTCTTCCTCACAACTAATCCTTCTGCTTACTCTGTTAATCTTTTCTCTCCGTTGGGCTCCTCCGATCACAACCTTATTACCTTAACCTGTCCTATCACTCCGGTACGGCCTGTGGACCCTCCAGGGAAACGTCGTCTGTGGCATTTTGGAACCGCGGACTGGGAGGCCCTCAGGCAGTACTTCTTTGATTTTCCCTGGAATGATTATTGCTTCCATGGCCGTGAGCCATCTGAGTGTGCCTTGCGCATTACGGAGGTTATTCTCTCGGGCATGGAAGCATACATACCTTTCTCATATCCTCTGACTAACGCAAGAAAGCCTTGGTTTAATCACGCTTGTTCTAATGCTGTCCGCAACAAGGAGAAGGCCTACAAAAGGTACCGGAGCCAACCCACCCCTGAATCACATAATCTTTACGTTTCTGCCCGGAATCGTGCTAAGTCTGTTCTTCGCTCTACTAAAAATAATTTCATCCATACTAAATGCTCTCAACTCTCCAACTCGAATTCTTCCCGCTCCTTCTGGCACCTTGCCAAAAATCTTTCTAACAACTTTACCTCATCATCCTTCCCTCCTCTTTTCTACTCTGATGGTTCTGTAGCTATTTCTTCTACTGATAAAGCAGATCTCTTCGCACAGACTTTCTCCTCCAATTCCACCTTAGACGATTCCGGTGCTGTTCCTCCATCACTTCCCCCCTCTGACTTCCTCATGGCTGACATTAAAATTTCTTCAGTTGATGTATTTTCTGCCATCACTGGCCTCAGTACTAACAAGGCATATGGGCCTGATGGGGTCCCTCCTGTTGTTCTCAAGAACTGTGCTTCTGTGCTTACACCCTGCCTAGGCAAACTCTTTCGCCTTTGTCTGTCAACTTGTACCTTTCCTTCTTGCTGGAAGATTGCTCTCATTCAGCCAGTCCCAAAGAAGGGTGACCACTCCCAACCCTCCACCTATCGTCCAATTGCTTTAACGTCCTGTATTTCAAAAGTTTTCGAGTCAATTCTTAATAGAAAAATTTTAAGGCATCTTTCCTATCACAACCTTCTTTCCGATCGTCAGTATGGGTTCCGTCAGGGACGCTCCACTGGCGATCTTCTCACCTACCTTTCAGACTCCTGGTCATCCTCCTTTCGGGACTTTGGCGAAAGCTTTGCCATTGCACTTGACATCTCAAAGCTTTCGATCGAGTCTGGCATAAATCTTTAATTTCCAAACTGCCCTCCTACGGTTTCTATCCTTCTATCTGTGCCTTCATCGCAAGCTTCCTTTCTGGTCGTTCTATAGCCGCTGTTGTAGACGGCCATCGTTCTTCTCCTAGATCTATCAACAGTGGTGTTCCTCAGGGCTCTGTCCTATCACCAACTCTCTTCCTTTTATTCATCAATGATCTTCTAAGCTGTACATCTAATCCTATCCACTCATACGCTGATGACTCCACCCTTCACCTTTCCATTCGGTTCCCGCAACGCCCATCTCAACAGTTACTTCAAGAAACAAGGGATGAGGCTATGGCACACCTAATGTCTGACTTGGCTCATATCTCTGACTGGGGTAAAAATAATATGGTTGTCTTTGATGCATCTAAGACTCAGTTCTTACACCTATCAACCCGACAAAATCTTCCACAGGTGTGCCCACTAATGTTTAATAATATTCAGCTTAATCCTGCATCATCCTTGAACATGCTTGGGGTTTCATTTACTCGGGACTTATCTTGGAAAGATCATATTACATCTCTTGTAAAATCTGCTTCCAAGAGATTGGGTGTGCTAAGCCGACTCCGCCCTTTCTTTACCCCTGCACAATTGTTGACTCTATACAGGGGTTTTATCCGCCCCTGTGTGGAGTACAACTCTCACGTGTGGGGAGGCTCCCCACATACAGCTCTTCTCAATAGGGTGGAGTCAAAGGCTTTTCGTCTCATTAACTCTGACTCCCTTCAACCTCTGTCTCTTCGCCGCACTGTTGCATCTTTATCTCTTTTCTATCGCTACTTTAATGGTCACTGCTCCTCTGAACTGTCTGCTTGCATTCCTCCACCTCTACGACGGGCGCGTAGCACCCGTCTGGCAGCAACCTCTCATCCCTTTTCTGTCCAACTCTCTAATGCAAGAGTTAACCGTTACTCCCAGTCTTTCATTTATGCAACAGGTCAGCTCTGGAACTGTCTCCCTCTGTCTGTATTTCCTGCTGCCTATGATCTCCAGTCTTTCAAACGTAGTGTGTCCAGGCATCTCAAAATGATCGGATCTTGAATTTGGCTCTCTATTGTATTTTGTTTTTCTCTTGGAGGGAACTGTTACTGCGGACTCATGGCCTTTGGTTCCTTCTTCCTCGCATTTAAAAAAAAAAAAAAAAACTCTTCATTCCCCTTTCTCATTCTATATACAGTATGTCTGTCCTCTCTTCCTGCTCCTCCCTTTCCTTCCTGTAACTTTTTATTAGTCTTCTTTCCACTTCGAGTAGCCCTACATTGACTGACAAGCCTAATGGTTTCCTTTAACTGTGGAAACTACAGTACTGTATTTACAATGCTAGGTGGTAACCATGTGAACAGACAACAGGGTGATGTGGAGCCTGCTATGATGTCTCTGTTAACTGGGTAGACATAGGTTAATATGGAGTCCATCCAGGAACCAAACCTCCAAATTACTCCCTATGCCTTGCCGTGGTGAGGTGCTGTCAACTGCAAGAAACAACAGTTCACTGCTTGGGATGGCCCTGCAGGAGAGGTTACTTGCCTGCAGTTGATGGGTCTGCTCAGCCAGACAGACTGGGGTTGATGAGCAATAACAACAACTGAAGCAGGAGGATAATCAACAGAATGTCCAGGAATTAGGCTACACTTTCATTCATTCATCAAACAATCATTCACATTCATATCCATTACTATCACGATTCAAAGTCCTGATTAAAAGTGGACTCAGGATGGTAAACACAAAGCTGTAAGAGATGATGAATCTCAACTCTGTTTCATATTGACTGAACATTTTTCATTTCATTTATAAATTTGCATGTGTTGGCCTTGGTAACCTAATGGCAGCTCTTCATGCTGCTCAATTTTTGGCAGCCTCCCTATTCAGTCCCTTATCCCTGAGGTCACATTCTATGACCTCGTTCCAGGTCTTTTTTGGTCTGCCTCTTGCAACCCTACCCCCAACGTTCACACTTCTCACTTTCTGCACCCAACTATCATCCCCCATACTACCCCAAGCATTCATACTTCTCACTTTCTGCTCCCAACTGTCATCCCTCATCTTCTCCACATGCCCAAACCATCTCATTCTACCCCTCCTCATCACAACACCAATACATTCCAGTCCTATTCTTCCTCTTAACTCTTCCATCATACACCTAGTCCCCCCAGGTCTCACATTCAAGGACACACTGCATATCCACCTAATCATTGTCATTTCTGTATGTTTCAGCCTGCAAATATCCTTTTCCTTTACTGCCCAGGTCTCACTACCAAACAGCATTACACTCCTCACACATACCTGATACAAAGATCCCTTAGCAAGGAGAGAGTGCCCTCTCAATGTCAGGTGAGGCAGCAACTTCCTCAGCTTCTTCAAACCACCTCTCACTCTAGTCACAGGGCTAGCTCCAGCCCCACTAACATGTCTCCAAAGTAACGAAACTCTTCCACACACTCAAGAGACTGACCAGCAAGATCAATCCTATCACACCTGACAATCTCCACATGCTCTCTCCAAAACACATTTTTCAGCAAATATATTACGCACTCCACTGCACAGAGTTACAGTAGACAATGCAAGATATAATGAGAAAATAATCAATGTCCAAAGACAGAGTATCTCAGAACTGCTTTAAAGAATACAGATTCTAAATATGAAAATTACAAGTCTTCACTACAGAATCTATATCTACTGAAAGCAAGAAGAGTCCATGAACAATCTGATGACAGAGGGAGAACTGACCTTTTCTGGGGCTGGAGGGTCAATGAAGCGTCCATAGCGTGGGCAATACATCTTCTGATACCAAAATGTGTGTCCATCATCCTCCTTCACTGGGTAGCTGGTCTCAGGGTCTTCTATCCCACCCAGTTCTCTCCAGTTGCTTGGGGCCTCAAAATAGATCACTTTCACCTGTACCCAAAATCACACCTGATCACTTTATCCACAGCTCTCGCCTACATTTCTTCAGTCTATCGTTATTTATTAAGGTGAATTTCCCACAACATGGTAAGAGATTAAAACACAGCTCTTACATCATCATTTTCAGGAAACAAATCACAAGAGAATCACACTTTCAACCTCCCTCCCCTCATCATATCCCTTTACTAATCCTACCATCAGTTTAAAACAATCACTCCTCAACTTTCTGGTCAGATTCAGGAATATTGAGGATGAATTAATTTCATAAAGGCCTTGTGCATTATGCAAGAATCACCTACATTACCCACAAAAATGATGAACACTGAAATGAAAAATATTGCTGATCTGCCAATGACTGTACTTAATTATGCATCTTCACTGTGTTACCTTTTTGAGTATGGCATCCACCAGTGTGTCCTCACAGTCATCACTGATGAAGAGTTCAAGTGGATCAGCAGTCTCCCCAAGGACAGTATCTGAGCCGCGTGTGAACCAGTCAGCATGGAAGTGCTTGATCCCACGAGTATCCTCCCACAGGTGGTTTATACGGGCAATATACAATGCAGTGTGTGAGTCATCAGGTTGGACAGTGACACAGTCATTGACGTAGAGGTCTTGCCCATCCACTGTCACTCCCTGGTAATAAATCCTCTTTCCTTCCTTGGCCATAGGTTCACCCAGCCAAACCACATGGTTGG
Source organism: Coenobita brevimanus (assembly GCF_032717465.1). Lineage (NCBI taxonomy): Eukaryota > Metazoa > Arthropoda > Malacostraca > Decapoda > Coenobitidae > Coenobita > Coenobita brevimanus. Next base: position 45,306,406 of record NC_137063.1, on the reverse strand, counting down.
AGTTCTGCCTCACCCTATGGTGACGCATCTGCCCAGCTGCCACTGTCTCTAGGCTGATACCCTCAAGGTCCTCTCCTATTTCATCTTCTTCCGCCTGAGCCACCACCATGTTGGGGCAGCGACGCTCAATGCAGCACTGCTTGCTTCTCCCAGACCCTCCAAATTTGGTCATATCTCTACAGAACTTGCACACAGCACAGTCTGGCCTCTGGCAATTCTCACATACACCACACCGTGACGACCGCTTCCCATCAATTTGTGTCTCTCCTCCAGCTTCTATTTGATCAGAGAAGAAAGACTCAAACAAGTTCCTCACAAGTGGTGTGGTGGTCGCCTTTGTCCACTTTGGCATTTTGACCTTGATCTTTGGAGCAGTGCGTCGCAGAGCACGGCGCCGGCCCAGGGTCACACCAGCAAGCTTAATCACTGACCGTATACAGCTTGACGCAATCAGGGGATCACTGCCTTCCTCACCAGCCAGGTCAAAATTGTGAACCTGTCAACAGACAAACATAAGAAAACCATTAAGCACATATAAATAATCATCCCCTTTGCCCTTTTCATATTAAAATATGAGGTAAGATCTACATAATAAGTAATGGAAAGTATAACAGCAGAACACACACATAATAGCTGCAACAGTGACTCAATGATCACAAATAATTACCACCCTAGTCCTTCTCTCTCTCTATAAAAAAAATAATAATAATAAATAAAAGAAAATATCATGGTTTAAAAAAAAAAAAAAAAAAAAAAAAAAAAGCACTCTGCCAATTCTCCCGATTTGGTTGAAAACTGCCACCATTAACAAACATGCCCAACCTTTTTCTTACCACATGCAAACTGCAGCTATTTTATATATATAAAGCAGTTCTAGTTAAGAACAGTATTACTACAATTAATATCATGCCCTTCAAACTATGACCCTAAATGAGATGGTTGCACAGTGAAATTCCTTTGCCCCAGGAGGGGGAAAAGGCATCAGTAAGATAGACAGTTTGATAGACACCTCCAGCACAGCACCACGTACCTGGTCACACACAAACTGAGCATGTCTAAGAAGAGATTCTTCAGTGAGCGAGCAGGAGGCACTGGGAGGGACAGTAGTGCGCAATTTATTGAGCAGGTCCTCATACGATGCCTCAGGGTCATCCAACAAGAACTCTATCACCAGCTTACTTAGGTAGATTTTCTCTTTCACTGCATCCACAAACTGAGCATAGGCATCACTTGGTTCCATCAAAATGTATTCCGCATATGCAGTTGAAAATCCAATAAGTGCTTTCTCTCCTGCAAATAACATATTTATGAATGATGACCAGAACCAATTCAATTTTCTTCACTGTAAATAGGCTAACACATCAGAACTCAACTCTCACTACATACAGCATACACATTCAGTGTATCTGCAGTAACTAGGTGAATCCAGGTATGCATCAATTTGGCACAAATGACATAACTCAGAGAAAAGTAGCACAGGAATCAATTACAGTAGATCCAATAGTTTTGGATTTCTCAACAGTTTCCAGCAACTGCTAGGAAGTAAATGACCAATTCTGGCACTTGGTTTAGCTTCCAGTGCATAAAAACATCATCTGTACAATGGCAAACCCAAATATGGGTACTGCTTTACAACAGAGTATGGCTTCATCTGATAGGTTGCTTGGTTATACAGCAGATCAACACACATGCAAATGAACATCACTGAATTACTGAGAAAATCATAATAAATCTACTACTCAGCCATAGCTAGCTGTGGGAACATTACTGAAACCTAATGATCCTACCCCACTTTTTTTTTTTTTTTTTTTTTTTTTGTCCCCTTCATTTTCATGTTTCACTTACCAAATCTAAACAAAAAAAATTATAATATAAAAATGCATACCCATACAAGGACCATTACTCCATTCAATCTGGCGACATACTGATATCTTCTTGCTACTTCCAGATTATTTTTTTCAGATTTAGGATGATCTCTCGTATTGAGTACAGGAAACTCTTAATTATCCGTTGTCACAATATCCAGCCCAACGCAATATCTGGTGCTGTTTGCCTGGCTCTATTAAAGCAGTATCTGGCACCAAAATAGGATGCAATCAGTGGTCCTATGCATTTTTGGTGGTAATGTTTATCATCTGGCTCAGACATGGTACCCAACTGGTCCCCAGGCAGACCCTGCAGCACAGCAACACACACCAGCTAAGCACAATGCATTGTGATGCAGCCCACCCGACATGCCAAGCTAACCATCCCCCCCCCCCCCAGTGACTCAATTGTTGCTGCAGTGCTGTGAAATATACCCTCATTCTGCGTGATGGGTGAGTTTGTGGCTTTTGTGGTGGTGCCAACACTACATGAGTATGATAATGATGTACTGTATTACTGTATTGTGTACTCATGAGCACTAATTTCTGCTCAGGGGTGCCCCCTTCCTACCCCTGTATACCTAGGGAAGAGGGGAGGGGGTGGACCAAATGAGCTCCACCCGCCTCAACCCCAGTTCCCAGTCCTCCCCCATACTCCTATCCCCCCCCACCTGTAATTCTTAACTGGCAGTTACATCTCGAGATGACTTCATACTTAAAACTCTCGGTCACACTACTATTACACAAACATAAAACACTTGGACATGTAAAAACTATGACACTAAACTCACTGCAGCAAGAAATTAATCCACTCGCTCGATGTAGTGCTGCTCTCAGGTGTCTGACCTTTCCTTTCCTTCTTTCCTCTTATGTCTGTCTTTACTTCATTCTTGCCTCATCCTTCTGCCTAAGGGGTGACTTTACACTCCCTCTTCTGTCTTTCTTTCCTACATTCTCTCCTCTTCCTTCTGCCTAAGGGCGACTCTATACTGAGTGGCAAACTGAATGGTTTCCTGTACACCAGGAAACCATTTACTAGGCTGGGTGGTAACCATAAAACCAAATCACTGCGCCTGGTTGTTTCGTGGGTAATTAAGATACTCCAATTGGATTGAGCCTGTGTAGGTCTATATCCAAGGGGTGGTTGGGGTTTATTCCTCACATAATGCCACTCAGGGATGAGTGTGGCTGGTCACTCTCATCTTAAATGTCAGAACCAACTTGCCTAACTCCAGGTTCCTACACTCCTCATTGGGCACCTTAGGATTGGATGATGGCTGGATGGATGCACATTCTGTTACAGTACTGGTAATGCTGGTTTTCTATTCAACCTTATATGCATATATCTTTATAGAAAAATCAATTGCAAACAATTTGATACTAAAATGTATAATGTAGCAAGAAACATGGTCAGAAATAAGAAAAGAATACAGCATAAATATTTGTGAGCAACTACTCGCTGACTGGAAACCCCGGGTGTAGTGAGGCACGAGTGTGGGACCGGCCAAAGTGTTAAGAATGACAGGTGCGGTGGGTAGGGGTATGCGGCAAGGTTGGGAGCTGGGGTAGAGACAGGTGGGGCTTGTTTCATCTACCCCCTCCCCTCTTCCCTGAGCAGATATTAGTGCTTGTGAGTGTACTGTATCAGAACTGTACTGTATTGTATTTTGTGCTTGATTTTAATCTTCTATTCATGGGTATTACTGTAGAAAAGTTTTAGGACTGAAGATTGAGAAGGATGGTAAAATAGTATCCGGCTCAATGCTGAATGTTGAGCCAATGGGGGAGGGGGGACTATACAATATCTGGCTCAATGCTTAATGTTGAGCCAATGGGAGAGGGGGGCCTATGCAATATCCAGCTCAATGCTAAATGTTGAACCAATGGGAGGGGGGGGAATATGCAATATCTGGCATTTTGCTTTAACCAGCATAGGACTTGGCTGAATTACAACAGATAACTGACAGTTTACTGTATAAGAAACCTATATCTAACCTCACCAATGTGACAGTCTCTCCAAATTTTAATGAAACTATCTGGAGATAGCATGGAAAAAAATTTCCAAAATATTATACATCACTGGACTGAAGGGATCAATGACATACAACATGCATTACATTAAAGGTTACCTCCATCAAAGCCAGATGTCCACCACTCATTGATGGGTCCAATTTCCTTTGCTGCAACTCCACCCTCAATAGAGGGATCTTCATCATAAATGGGCTTCACATAACCAGAGAAATATAGAAGCACATTGCGCTCAATCAGTCCACCATCAAAGGGACAAAGGTGACCCTCCTTGTCATACACACTGCCAAGAAAAGTAAGGTACTGTAGCAGGAAATGAATAACTTTACTGATGAACATACTCCACAACCTGTTTATGTGTTGCTTGACCCCCTGCCATTAATAATCATGTCAACACTGAATATTTCAAAGATGTTCTATAATCTAAAGCTTGGATGGATGGTCATTACAAAAGTAATAAAATTCACGTAAGCCATAAAACAATGTTGGATGGATGAAACAGCATAAATTCATGTGAAAAATATTTGCCAAGGAGCAAATGAAACAAAATTTATCCACATAACACCTTTCAGAATACTGTGGATGTAGAACTAGGCAAGTAAAAAATGCCTCCATGGCTTACACAACTGATCAGTTCTCCAAGTCAAGTAACTCAACAATCACAAGCATATACTCCCACTGTCCAACAGTTAATTATGGGTAGGATCCACCCACAATATGAATATGACAGCGGTACTAATTTCGAAGCTGCTATCTTGTATTGTGGTCTTTCATCATCCCAATGTATAAATTATTCCTCCTGATGAAGACAGACAAGGAAGAGTTTAAAGTTGGATGCAGTCGTGCGAAAAATACGATACTCACTTAAATGCTGTTATCTTATGTTGTGGTCTCTCATCAGCCTCATGAATAAACTGTTCCTCTCCAGTGAATAGAGACAGGCTAGGGTCAGTCAGAGCAATAAATTCATCCACAGCTCCTTCAGGATGGCCCGGGAAGAGAAGCAGGTCAGGGGAGTTGAGCTGTTGCCGGCACACCTCACACCGCTGCATTACTACACCAGTGTCCCTGTAACATGGCACTCCTTACAACAACAGGTCTTCATATTATCTTGGAACACACCTCTGACATAAGGCAAGGTACTCCATTCCATGCATCTGGTTTAATCTATCTTCCTCTCCTTACCCATTAGTTTTGCTAATATATACATTGTCAAAACAGCATTTTACTTTTCACCTGTTTAAAGAACCTACATATATAAGTCTTAATCTATAACAAAGCTCAACAACAACATCTTAAGGCAATATTTATAAATGTCCTTTCAACACAATTACACATGCAATTTAATATATCTAACATAACTATCACATAATGTACAACACAATAAACTTCCTGCAACACCATATACACATCACATGACAGCCAGGCCACACCTACCACACAACCCCTTCCATCAGACTGTCATTTATTAGTGTATTTTTGTTCCATGCAGACCACTGTACTCATCTCCCAAAAACTTTCAAACTGGAAAGGTTAGATGCAGCCTTCATTAAGTCTTTCAATAAAAAAGGCTTTTCTTACAGTGAATAGAAGGGCCAACAGTCAGCAAGAATCAACAAGTAAAAACATAACAACATCATATCATAAAGCATCCTCATCTGTATAGGGTTCAAATCTACCTCACCACTGTAGATCTTAAAGAAGTGTGGCCATCACATACTGTACTTTCAATGTTTTTCCTTTCAAAGGGAAAAACATCATAACTACGTGACAACCACACAAGTTTTAGACCTGCAGTGGCGAGGTGAGTTCATGCCCCACACAGATGAGGGTACTGTACGCTACAATGCTATTATAAACTGTCATTAATATACAGTAAAAACTGTCATCTGATGTGTTAGTTAATCACAGAACTTCACCTACAATAATACCAATCATTATCTGCAATCATTAAGTTCGTTTAGGCAGCTAAATGAAAATGGCAACTGGAACTGGATACTACAAAATCAGTCATAGAAAAACTAAAGTGAAGATATGGCACAACAGACCAAAATTCAAATTTACATTTGCTTTTACAAGCTGATGTATACTATCACCTTTCATGTACTGGGCAGCGATAACTGTCTATTCCTTGCTCTAAGCAACTTTTTTTTACATTTTTTCCCCATTAAGTCCACATTTCTTCACAGAAAACTCACCAATTAAAGTTCCATTGCTACCTATTATGCAGCTCTGGACCTCCAGTTTACAGTACCAGTCCTTTTCTAACCCTGTCCTTGGCAACCAAGTACTCCTCTTTGTTACCACACTTTCATCATTCCCGCAAAAGCCTTTTTCTTCTTAACTGCAGCTTCTACACCCTCATCTCACCACCAAGTTAATTTTTTACTTTATCAGTAACTCTCATACATTTCTGTAATACTGCTCACTACACTCTATAGAGGGATACAGGCTGACCAAATCTACTGTATCAATTACAGGTATTCCTTTAAAAAAAAAAAAAAAAAAAAAAAAAAAAAAAAAGGGGGGGGGGGGGGGGTCTAACCAAAGAAGCGGAAAAAGATAATGCAACTGTCTTAAGGGAAACCATGACAGACACATGCAAGCAAGCATGCAAACACCGTAAAGTAATACTACAAAGTTCTTAAGCATCAACCTTTTCACCAAAACACCCACAGACACATACTGCAGCATCATTCTACACAAAAATCTGGACGTATGAGAAACTATCGACAAGCATTCAAGTACAATGGCCTTACATTCATTCACTCAACACTCAAGCATTTAAAATTCTTTGCTTCATCCCAAGGGCTAAACCATTCCCATGAACTCAAACAAAAGGAAGAGTATATGAAGGTGATATACACTGTATATGGCGATCAAATACTGCCAACTAGCTATACTTTTAATTCGAAACTTTCTCTAGAACTTTCCAACGAGGTCTGTTCACAAAAGATATGGACTGTGCAATGATAGCAGCGTACACAATATGTAGGGGAGATCAGTAAGTGATTACTTGAATGTGATTTAAGCTGGCTATCTCTCACTGTCAGAGGCCGTTCCTAAAGTAATAAACTATGTTGGTGGAAGTCTCTCTCTCTCTCTCTCAAAAAAAAAAAAAAAAAAAAAAAAAAAAAAAAAGATCGTGAACAGGTTATAAGCTGAATTAAACTGCCAATGGTAGAAAAAGTAAGGTAAAAATATATTAATGAGCAATAGTTGATCCCTTCAACCTGGTGACTTCACTTTAGTCAATCCACCACCAGATGATGCTACTCAACCTCTGAAGGACCTTTTAGTACTGAAAGGGTTCATAAAGGCTATAGCCAACAGCACCAGTTACAGTCTATACGAGGGTGAATAAACTCATCTGAAGAATACAACAAAATCAAAACAGATCATCAGATTGAAGAAGTTAATACAGTACTGGAAATGTGAAGCAATTGCACAAAGCACAAGTAAAGCAGCAGCAGCAGCAAGCACCTTTTTATACTTGGCTTAAAACCATTCTCTAACATTTTTTGAGATTCTTCTTTTTCCTCTTCCTTAACCAACACTCTCTGTTTCTTTTCTTGATGTGCAGGATCCCCCTCTTCCTCCTCCTCAGCTCCCTGGCTTTTACGCTTTATAGCAGCAGCAGCAGCAGTGGAGAACATATCTGTGATGGACCTTTGATTCCCCCGATCTCTCAGTGATTTTCGCCGCCCTGCCAATTAAAATAAACTATCTTAATGTGTCAAGATCCTACCTTACACCATCTTATGGGCAAATATGAGGGCTGGGCCAATGATGATCAGGCTGAAGAAAACTCTCTATTTATCAAACCACACATACCGTACATGCACACCAGCATATCGTTATCCTTACTCTGTTTTCCATTACTGAGGTAGGTAAAATATTGAGACAGGAAAAGGAAAGCAATGAAAGCAGTAAAGCAATCAAGACTGTGCTCCTTCCAATGGGCCACTGTCTTCCACTGCTCTTTCGATTCTGAAATTATCAGGTCTACCTCACAGGCAGCCTACAACACTAAAGGAAAATTACTGAAAGTGAGAGGAGTAACTCAACAACTTGGCAATATTCTTAAAGGCAAGGCAGCTAATATTAAAAACAAGAAATGACAAAGAGAATGGGTTCCACTGTCATATCTGAAGAATTCATTACCTTAACTACACTACAGATTTAGGTTTACAAACTTGAAACTTTATCACCATATTAATCTACAAAAAATGTGATACACAAGCCATGACAGTGCTGGAAATATTACATTCATCATAACTGTGACCACATTTCCCAATAATGAAAGAGGTGGGCAGCAACAAGAAACAGAAGTAGGAAAGTACAGTATAACATCAACAGTGTGTTCAATGAAAACTGCCAGATGTCCCTTCATTCCTCACACAAGGTTTCAAAATGCTTGGCCTCAACTCACAGCTTAACCATCCACACTATTCTTTTATGTTTTTCATATATGACTTAAGGACATAAATCAGTCAATTACAGTGATGAAATAAAGGATTCAACCCCTCGAGGGCATCTCCAGACCTAATTCTTCCTTCCATTTCTATCCTTCCTCTATTCTCTTGCTTCAACTTCCACATCTCACTCTCATACATTCACTTCCCACACCTAATCATCATCTCAACTGTTCTCAAACTAACAGGCACTATAACTTTTACACTGCCCTATTCATATTTATATTCACCAAGGAACCATATAATTTAATTACACTTTTTTCCGCCCTCTGGTCAATATACAATACTTCAATGCTATACATCTTTACTTCACATTCTTTCTAACCTACTCATTCCACATCAGGCGAGTTCTGTAGTTATAAATGACCCCTGTCCAAAGTTCTCACTCTTCCAAGATCATATCATAGAAGTCTTGCATGCCTAAATTAATGTGAACTCTTAACACACCTTTATGCACTCCCTTCACCAATTCTGTACTCAATCCTTTGTTTATCAGGGTCTTCACAGCATCAACCACTTTTTTTTTTCTCTTAACCCCTGCCATGCTGATTCTTTGTAAGGAAGTTTACCTCCTCTTGGTCAATGTTTCATAACCAATGGAAATTGCACCTCATATGAGGCTTGCAGCATGGCATGTGCAGATCTTCAGTGCCTCGAATGAAGTCTGCAACGTGGCAAGGGTTACGTCACTCTACAGTACTTTCCACTTTTTTTTACTCCTTTTTTGCCCTACCACTGCAGTGGAGTACTAATTTTTCCAACAGCTCAAGTCTGCTCCATTCTTTGGTATACCCCACTGAGCTACCTTTCCTCTTTCAACAACTTTCTAGGCAAACATGCAGTTTACTGAACATCTGTTATTAACAGTCTGAAAATTAATCTACATATGACCTGTGATGGCTGAGACAGGAAGGAATCCACAATGAGATATGCTGATGAATGCGGGGGGGGGGGGGGGGGAAACCCCCAAGTTAGGACATTTACCCCTGCAGGGTGAGATACCTTGGCGAGGAATTGAACTGCCAACCCTATAGTTGTGGAGCTATTCTGGCCCTTGGTGAATGGAACAAAATTTGAATTGGTGCAAGGTTTGATGTACCTCAGTGCTGTTAAGTCATCCAGCTCACTGCATACTAATTCCCCAGTGAATGCCTTTGCTTTCTCAAACAATACTCTACCATATCATTTCCACATTTGACAGGCAGATTTAGCATGATAAAATAGTAAATAAATAAATATGTAACTTTTCCTATTAACTCATCACTAAAAGATTACTGATACCATCAGCCAAAACATATCTAAATTTCTTAAGTAATCATTTCTACAAAATCTAAATTATTGAAGTGCTTGTACCTTTCTTTTTCACTACTTTAGACCCAGATGGATTTAAAGTTTCGGCCATCATTTCTTCATCAGATTTAACTTCGTCCTTCTCATGACTTGCAATAGGCTCAACTTTTACATTTACATCAGCTCTCTCTTGTACTTCACTGGAAGTCTGGGACTCACTGCTGTTGCAAGCATTCTGGTCATTCTCTTTATGGGCAAACAGGGCGAGCTTATCCCTTAAATCTCCAGATCCATTTTTTGTCTTTTCACTCTTCCTTGACATCACTGCAGCACTTATAAACAAGCTCAGCACTTTCTCCATCTTCTTGTAGAATCCATGCTGTTTGAAAGAAAACAGTTAAATTTCACTACACAAAATCATAGAATATTAGTTTAAAAACTCGATTATGTGATATGAGTTATATGATGATTTTCTGGATAATCATTGATTAGGAGCTCTGCAGATTTGTACACATCTGAGACTAATAAAAAAATACAAATACCAAAATAATAACAATGCATCACCCAAAACACCTGATTTCTCTTGCAGATGTAAATCTGCAGGGACCTTTAGGAAGAAGGCTCATAGCTTCCTTACAATACCACCCAGGTGTAATATGCAGCTGCAAAAATCATCAGGTTACATTACTCAGTTCAGGTTACATTACTTCTTGTCTCCAACTACAGTACCACAGACAGCAAGTGCATCTTCCTTCAAGGACAACCATGTCTTCTCTCTTCATTAATGGCAATCCCTAAATGACTGTATTTCACATTTCTTCCTGGTAGTGGTTGTACTATCCCTCTTTTAGCTGTGTTCACACCATCACTATAATCTGTACGTACAGTACAGACTCACTCAAGCGTGTCATGCAGAGAAAGCAGAGCTACCTAAGGTAGGACCACAAAAACTGGATGCCATAACAATTACAGTAATCATTAAATAGGTTTTTGTCTTGGAAGCACTACTATATTGAATCCATAAGATTGATACTGAGAGAGCTACAGCATGGTGAACTAGAATATCATGCACATGTTAAATTCCTGCCATCTGGCTACAAAAATGACTAATAGGGTGAATGAAAACCTATCTGATGGTGCCTAGGTCAAACAGGACTTGGATCACACAATATACAGTATGGTATTGCTAGATTAAAGAGGACCCAGCTCACACAGTTCCAAAACTGTCAACGCTGTAACAGCCAGCTCGTGTCTACAAAACTAACACAGATGGCTTACTGAGTGCTGAGGGGAGGAGTGAACAGTGAGGATGATCACTGGGTTTTTAATGTGCAAGTGTTTGAAGCTGCATCAACAAAACTTACAATAAGATAGAGCACCTACGGAGTGTGCTCTGTACACAAGTTGCAGCTGAATACCCACAGGCGCATCAGTGCTAGATGTGGGTTTACAGTTGTAAGAAGCAGAATGGCCAATATTGGTCAGCTAATGGGGACTGTATCTTTAACTATTCAGACACCTGTGGTGTTGTGAGAAAGGCAAAGAATTATGAAGACTGCTGTTGTCTTCAAGCATTTTAACTGTAGTTTTTTTTTCTCTCTCTCTCTCTCTCTTTTTTTTTTTTTTTTATATGATGCATGGAAGAAGGATCCAAAGGGCAGAGGCTCACAAGACTGTTCCAAGAAAAAACAAAAACAAAAGCAAAAGAGTCAAATTAGTCAAGCAAGGGAAAGATCCACCACCAGTTCTGGCCCATACAAATCAACTAAAGCTGGATGGTCAGTAACTGAAAGTGAACATGGGATTACGTCGGGGAGGCCAGGTAATTAATCTATGTGTCAAAGATCAGCATACTGGTTGGTTAAGCTCCTGCAAGGTAACACTTCCAATGAGTTGAAATTGAAAATCATGCTAAGATCCTTCTGGTCGGCAAATCAAGAAGGAAAAGGACATGGCATCAACCCTATGGGATATCTTACAGTCTGCTCATGGATCAAAGGCATCTACAAGGATGGGTGAAAATGCCAACTATGTATAGAGCACAGAGGGGGAAAACACTGATTAAGAAAAAATAAATAAATAATGTTCTAGGGAATGCATACAGAAGCAGGGTAACCTAGTGACAGAGGGAACATCGGCATGGGCAAGCAAAAAACAAAAGGAAAACAAGAAAATGGTGACAATGATATGGTCACCACGAATGAATGAAGAGAGAAGTGTTACAACAAGGCGATTGCTTGGTAAGGTCAGAAAAATCTTAGGCCATCACTGGTGGGGCTAGAACCTGCTCCTCTGCCTTTACGGGGCGACATGACAACCAATTACACCATGGCAACGTCCTCATCTCTCGTCTTGCCAGACAGAAAGGCTACAGTCCCTGAGCACTGCTGCACATATGCCACACATGCCCAAGGAACTTTTGTCACTGTCCTGGTGACACAACCTTACTCCTCCGCCATGCATACCCATCCACACCAAATGTAACAGAGTGATGACTTCTTGGCAAGGCTAGCAAAATCCTAGGCCACCAATGGCTGGACCCAAACCTGCAACCTCCGTCTTCCTGTGCAAATGTGCTAACCAATTACCGTACACCATGGCAGCACCCAGATCTTCCATTCTGCCAACCAGAAGGGCTATGGTCCTTGAACGCTGCTCCACCTCAAGGGCTATAATCCTTGAACACTGCTCCACCTCTACCAAACAAGCAATAAAAGGAAATGAGACATAAACTACCACTGAGTAGCTGCTTTAAAAGAAAACAGCATGAGCCTTGGAGAAAGGTTCACATTCCTTCAACTGCATTCAGTAGAGAAAACAAATAATACTCATCTCTCTAAGCCTAGGATGCTTCCTCGTACCACTTAAAATATCTAAGTAGTGTCATATGATGGTTGCAGGTCTTCTTTCTAAGAATGCCTCCAAGGAAGGAACACAAACTGAAAAATGTTCCATAAAATGGGCCACCAACTTGCAGACCACTCTAACCATACCTCAGTAATATCTCCCTCATTCAGCTCGGTCTCCAGGTGACTAATGCTCTCACGCTCCACATGACCAAAATGTGGGGTCACAAGGGCACGTAGCTTCTTCACATATCCCTTCTGAGTAACTTCTTCAGCCTGATACTCTGCCTGAAGGTCATTAATCCTGAGGAATGAAGGATGTGATAGCAGTGTCTGTGGACGCAAGGCTGCAAACTTCTCTACATAATTTCAACATCATTCAAACTCAGTTCCCCATTTCAAATGACAATAATAATTTCATTATACCAATGGATTCTACCATTATCAACACATGATACTTAACCCCTACATGGCCGCAGGTGTTGAATGATGCCATACAGCACAAGTGTTGTAGGCATCGAATCAGCACAATGTATAAAAAACTGTTAACAATTATGGAAAGGGAATGACAGTCAGTGGTATGATTACATGAACCTACACTATCACTCCAAGGATTCAGGTAGTCCGTTCATCTTGCATGTTACCATCCACTGGTTTCCGTGTTATTGGCAAGCACAGTACATAGTCATATGATGAATCTTCCCACATATCATAGCAAATCACAATATGGGTTTAGGAGGCTTAAAAAAATAATAATAATAAATAAAATTAAAACACTGCCTGGTGCACCAGACAATTCTCTTCACACCTGTGAGCCAAGAAACCATTTACGATGCTGGGTGGTAACCATATAACCAAACCATACGTGCTCCCTACGTGTCAACAAGTGGGCTGGTGGAGGGTTAGTGCCCCTCCCCATAAAACAAATAACTCAATATCAAATGGCCACCCCTTGCGGGATTATGGCGTCTGGCAATAGACAGATAGATCTGTAAGAAAAATAAAAAACATAAATTTTTGAAACTGGAATAAATGGTGCTGTAGTTGGCCTGTGGTGCACAAGAATGTATTACCTCACGGCCACTGAAGGGTTTGGTTAATCATCACGTAGAATGTACATCAGAAGCAGTGTAGGTTTTTGGCCAGCCTCACCAAAAGGTAAAATTTTGATACTGTACAAATTTCTCACACACCTTAATAGCAACTAACCTAACCAAGTCTGGCTGGGTACCAAGGCAAAAATTACATCCTCCCTGTGACTCTTGCATGGAAAGAACACAAACATTCCACATTTAGGGAAATGAAGAGATGTAAGAATTTACAGCAGAAAAGAGTGCCACTTTTTATACACAAATACTGTATGGTGAACAGCATAAAATCTGCAAACTCCTGGCCTAAATATTCTAGAAAACCACCTACCATATCCGTGTTAATGTGTAAGGGTCATTAAAATTGAATTTTATGACTGGAGTTTATCTTCAAATGCAAAAGCTTTTGTTCATCCTCCCAAATAATCATGACTAGCTAACTTATCTACAGGTACCTAAATAAACACAAAAATTGGAGCATAAAATCTACTGGACATAAAAAAAATTAATACTCCCTTTACGAATTACTGCTAACTATAGAATACACACCTGCCTCATAGCTATAACTGCTTCCCTTCTCTTCTGTATTTCTCTTGGAATATATTGAAACCTAAACAAAAAATTAAGAAATATACATCCATACCACCTGCAAAACAAAACCTTTTCATCTCTGGTACTGTATACTGATAGTAAGGTAATATTTAGCCAAGCATAATTTTCTACCAGAAAATGTGCCGACTTACTTCTTCCATGTATCCTCAGGTATTGAGGTTTCTTCTACAACACCCGGCATATTTTCTGACAGATACTCTTACAAAATCACTAGATACATAAAAATTTATCTTTTGCCGCGCACTGCTACTCAGTACAAACAATCCCGCCTTCTATTTGGCGGGACGAGAAGAAATCAGCTGACTCCCAGACAGTATTGCCAGTTGTTTAAATCCGCCAGACTTGGGGAACAAACAAATAAACAAACAAACAAACAAACAGAAGACAAAAATACTGCGTAGAGTAAAATTAGTTTTCAGAGCCAGATTGGTTTTCAAGTTCGCTACGTTTAACATAAAATGCTAAATTGGCAATACTTTTAATGAAATATTTATTGTTGTAAAGTATCAGAGCATTTATACAACAAAAAGAAGGTAGTGGATCTTGCCACACACCTTTTCCAGCAAATACAGATGTAGCCCACTGAGCTCTATAGTGTGGAGAGACTTACCGGTAGCACCGCATAATTTGTGTGTCCGCCGCCAGGGCCCAGGGCGGCGCTGGTGTAGTGGCAGCCATGTTACACCACGAAATGCCCTCGTTTTTTGTACTGAGCTGCTCAGTGGGTTTTTGAATGCAGCCCATGATTCCGGAAAATATAGTGCTATTGCCATCATGCCATGATCCACTTTTCAGCTTGCGGATGCAAAAAATGGGCACAGGAATTAATCGACGGGAGACGACATTACATTTCACAAGTAAGAAATATATCCTGATATTACTGAAGTAATCTGCTACCATAATTAAAGGGTACAAATAATATTCAGGTTATTATTTAATATTCCAAAAAATTACCTATGAAAACGCACTACGAACTTCCCACGCCAGTCGCCAGCAGCAACAACACGCGGGTGACATAGGAGTTGAGAACGTTGGGTGGTACGTGGCAGCGTAGTGATGTATGAGCAAAAATGACAAATATTTGCGTTGATAATGTGAGGAAGTTCTTCACGGCGACAGAATGGAACAGTCTGGCTCCTATAGAGCGAGTCAGGTCAGCCAAAGTATTCGAGAACTACCAGAAAATGGCTGAGATTGGTAAGTTCATTTGCGTCTTTTTACTCGTCTCGACAACCATTTCTTGATGAAGATTGATGCGATTCGTAAACGCGTCTTCCACATATTTCAGCATGTATGTGTACGACCCTAGGTGAAATGATAGATGGGTTAACCGTTAACCATCACAGAGGCCTTGTAACTTGAGTCCCTAACTGCCTGTAAAGAGACAGCTCATCAAGCGGCGCCGGGGGAAGTGGGGGTGGAGCTTAAGCCCCCAAAATCTCGGGCCCCATTAATTTTGAAGCAAATTATTGTGCCCTTCACTGCTTGGGCCACCTCACCTCCCTTGCTCGACTCACCCCTTGGGAGGAGGGGGGAGGGAAGAATACCGTACTTCTCCAGTATCCCTGCTTGTAGAAGGCGACTAAAAGGGGCCTTTTTGTCTCGTCTTTCTCTTTACTGTGGGGGCACGGTGGCTCAGAGGTAGAGCGTCGAGCTCGTGATCGGGGGAAAGCTTCGTCCGGGGCTGCCGACGTGCCGGGAGTGGTAGCGCGCTTCTGTAACCTAGTGGGGCTATATGGCCATAGTTGCCTGGCTCGGGGATTAAATAACTTTCTCTTTACTGCCCTCTTCTGCTTTTCTGACCAACCTCTCCTTGATATTTCCGTGTTTTTTTCGGCCTTTACTTTTCTTCTGCTCTCAGTGCCATATATCCGTATTATAATTTGGTGCAAATTCCTCATTACGGTATTCCTTCCTTTCCCATACTCCCTGGAAGCCCACCCCCCAAGTATCCAAGAGCCGTCACTAGATAGCACCATGTTACTGGTGATTTTCTTTAGTTTATGAGAGATCTCCAGTAGAGGAGTTGACACTTCATTAACCTCTTCTGTGCAAAACAATAGGGAGACTGTTGCATGAACAGTGTGCATGGGGTAAAGGTAGTACTGGTAGGTTGCTTCTCGTGGCATTTAGGATATGCAGGAATTTCACAGCAAGTTTTAGTGAGCAGAACAAGTGAAGGTTACTGGTATGTTTTATTATGGGTGATTGTATGTGTATGTGCCAACACATTATTGTGCAAGCAGAGTGAAAGAAGAGTTCTGGGCAAATGTGGAAGCGTGCATTAAAAAGTTTGAGAGGGGTGAGGGTGTTTTTGATTGGAGATATGAATGGAAAACTAGGGAATGTGAAGGTGGATGGAGCAATTGGTGAGTGGGGTGTGCCTGCAGAAGTGGATGAGAATGGCAGTGCTCTAGTGGACATTTATGCAGGGAGGGAGTTGGTGATAGCCAATACCTTCTGTAGGCACAAAATGATTCACAGGTAGGCTATAAGTGGCGAGCGATGAGAAGGGTAGGTGGTGAACTGAACGAATGGAAGGCAGTTATTGATTATGTTTGTGTGGAAGACAGAAGGAGAATGTATATTATGGATGCAAGAGCATACAGGGGTCAGGGAAGTGAACTTTTTGAAGTGGTGGTGAAAGTCAGGGATCAAGTGCAGTGGAGGAATAAAAGGAAGGGACAGGAGGAAGTAGTTCATACAAGGAGGATAGAAAGGTTGCAAGAGGATGGGATGAGGGCAGAATATAAGGGAGAAGTGAAGGAATAATTGAGTGAATAGTATGATTTCGAGCAGATGGGGGAGGTGGAAGGTGTGTGCAAGATTTTCGCAGAAGAAATCTGTGCAGCATGTGAGGTGGTGTGGGAGGTGATGAGAAGACTGACGGGGTAGCAAGGAACTGCATGGTCGAATGAAGAGGTGAGGCAGGCTGTGATGCAGAAGAAAGCTTATACAGTAGTGAGTGAATGGGAAGCAGAGGCATGGAGGAAGTTGAGAGACGGAAGAGAAAGTTAGCTATATGTAGAGAGGAAGAAAGAAGTGAGAAGATTAGTAAGAGGAAGTAAAAATAGAATGGATGAGGAAGTTGGAAGAAATTTGAGTGTAAAGTGCAGGGAATGTAGGAAAATGTTCTGGAAGAAGGTAAAGAGAGTTAGACAGGGTAATAAAGAAGTGTGTTAGGGAGTGGAAGATAAAAATGGTAAATTAATAGTGGAGAAAGAAAAAGTGAGCAGATGAAGAGAAGACTTTAAGGAACTTAAAAGAGAATGAAAATAATGCAAGTATAAGGGGCTAGGAGAAGGAAGGTGGTGAGAAGGGAGGAAGAGATCTGTTGGTTGGAAGGAGTGTAAGCAGTGAAGAAAGCCAAAATGGAGAAAGCCCCAGGAGTTGATGGAGTGTGTGGTGAAATGAAGCATGGGGGAGAGATAGTACGGTAGTAGAATGGATGTGGAAGATGTGCAGATTGGCCTGGGAGGAAGGTAGAGTCCCAGAGTAGGTAGTCACATATGATTATTCCCCAGTACAAAGGAAAAGGGGAAAAAGAAGTGTGGTAATCATAGGGTCATTTGTCTTCTTAGTGTAATAAGCAAAATATATGGTAGGATATTTATTGACAAAGTTAGGGATATAACTGAGAAATTAGTCGGAGAAGAACAGGGAGGTTTTAGGAAGGGAAGGGAAGAGGTTGTGTAGATCAGGTATTCATCCTTAGGTCTATTTGAAAAAGTTTCTAGAGAAGGGAAAGAATTTACATGCAGCACCCATGGATTTGGGGAAGGCATATGACAAAGTGGATAGACAAAGAATGTGGAAAATACCGGTACCAAGAATTCTGTATATGGAGTAAATAGGAAGTTGCTGAATGTCGCGAAGAGCTTGTATGAGGGTGCTTGTATGAGGCTGCAATGTGTGTGGATAGTGAGCTGAGTGAATTTCTTTTTCTGAATGTTGGATTGAAATAGGGATGTGTCATGTCTCCATGGTTGTTCATTCTGTATGTGGATGGGGTTATAAAAGAGGTAGAGTAGTGGATGTTGGGGCAGCCCTAATAAGAGAGGGCAACGTTTGGATATTTCCTGTATTGTTGTTTGCAGATGATACTTAAGGGAACTGCAAGGCTTGGTGAATGAGTCTGGGAGAGTGTGTAAGAAACAGAATCTAAAGATGAATGTAGGGAAGAGTAAAGTTAGGGTCTTCAAGAGAAATGTAGTCACTGAATGTACAGTGAGGTTGGATGGTGAGGAAATGGAAAATGTCAGTACATTTAAGTACTTAGGTCGTGTGATGGGTAAGAATGCAAGTTTGGAGGATGAAATGCTCGAAAGGGTACAACAAGGGTGGCTGGTTCTTTGAAAGCAGTGATAAGAAATGGGGAAGTGAGCATGGAAGTTAAAAAACTCGCTGCATGATAGTATTGTGTTACCAACTTTGACGTACAGTATGGAAGTGAAGCTTGGACCTTGTTGGAAGGGCACAAATCAAGAGTGAGGGCAGTGGAAATGAGGTATCTGAGAGGAGCATGCAGAGTTACATGGAGAGACAGACTGACAAGTGAGGAAGTGAAGGAGCATTGTGGTGTGGATGTGGATGTGATAGAAAGCGTTAGGAGAAATACATTGAGATGGTTTGGCCATGTGGAGAGGATGGAGAGCGAGAGACTAACGAGGAGAGTGTATGTGAGTGAGATGGAAGGGGGGAGAGGGAGGGGGAGGCCGTGGATGAGCGGGAGAGATGGAGTGGAGAGGTATATGAGGGAGTGGGGTGTGAGCTGGAGGGAGGGCAGTGAAATGGTGGGCGACAGGGCAACATGGAGGTGATTTGTTTGTGTCCACCCCATATGGGATTAAGACATCTGGCAATAGATAGATAGATGTTTATTTTCAGAATTGCTGTATATTTGCTGGTGAGATTAAGTAGTCTGGTACTTGTAGCTTTATACTGTAGTCTAAAGTTGTAGTGATGTGTAACAGCTGTACAGTACTTCTCAAAGTATAAAATACAACAATTACACAAGAAGTTTGTAGGAGCATGAATTCCAAACTGTAATTCATTGAAGTACTGTACACATCAGTCCAAGTAGCTCTAGTTTAACCCTTCACCACATTTGCCTACCCTTTGGTACTGGGAAACTGGTTTGCATTATGAAAGATCCCATTGTAATGGGGTTTTTAAATGCCCATGTTGCCCATAGGTAAAGTGGGGAACCTCTGTTTGGCTCAGTGGTAATGTGTGCACATTTGGAGTGCATGGGCCAGGCATCGAATCTCAGCCAGACATATCGTTAATTTGTTAAGTTTCATTTCAGTTATTACATTGGGTGGCAGCAGTGTGGGATGTGAGATAAGTCTTGGTTGGCAGTTTTATGTTGTTCCATGGTTAGCTGACAGTGTTCTTGTCCTTACATCTTGAGGATGAGCTGTTCAGGGTGGTTTGCAACATCATCAATGGTGGCCTTCAGTGCCACGCCACCATGCATGTTTGAAACTCACCAAATTAATCACCAAGGGGAAGAAAAGAGGGATGTAATGGGGCCAATAAATGCCCGCGTTGTCCTCAGGCAAAGTGTGAATCCTCTGTTTGACTCAGTGGTAACGTGCACACATGTGGGCCAGGGATAAAATCTTGGCCAGACTAATGATTAGTTTGTTATGTTTCATTTCAGTTATTACATCATATTAATGAAACTTTCTCTGTGTGAAAAGGATACTGGCTGATCTTAAGAATTATTATATGGTACCATAATTTACATATCCTTGCTCTTATTGCTTTTTTTTTTTTTTTTCACTGGTACTTTTAAAAGCTAGTTAGCAATTGGTACATAGTACTGTACTGTAGAGTGGCTGTATACACCCTAAATACATTTCTACCGTTCTTTTTCCTAATCTAGGCATTAGTGTGCAGCCACCTGACTTTATTCAGAGGCATGAAGAACGTCAACATGAAGAAAGGATTCAAAGACAGCCAAAACCCAGTGTTCGGTAAGTTGAATCTTTGCTTATTTTCGTATTTGGGTGCAAATCACATGGCTGTCATTTCAGTAAACATTTCTTCAAACTTTGGCTGGGATATAACCAGTTTGCCAAACAGTGGCAGCAACTGTAGCAGATAGGAGGCCCTAATACCATAAATAAATTATGCCGATTTGTTGACAAGGGTTAACACACTAGGACAGCACACATGATAGTAAAAGTGAACAGCTGATTTGAATGTCTCAGTGTATAGAAAAGCACTGACACACTGGTGGCTGCACACCAACCTATGTCTCAGTGTATAGAAAAGCACTGACACACTGGTGGCTGCACACCATTCCCCACTTGACATCTCCAAAGATGGAGCCATTGTTTGTTGTGGCCATACAGGGAAATGAAGATACTCAAAACATCAGTAGCGTGGCCATTGTGTTCTTGCTTGTGACAGCTCTCCTTATTAGACAAGGCTACCAATATTAATTTTTAAGCAGAGGGTGTAAGTGAAGGATGCATGTGCCTGCTCAGTTCCCGTTTATGGCACTGTACTTCTTTTTCAAAACAGACTATCTCATGTCTTTACATTTACATAGTCTGTATCAGTTTTTCAATAAAATATGATGGCTCCTGACTTGTGTGGATTACTGTTATGATTCAAGCTCACCATCCACTCAGTGTAGTGCTGCTCTCGGGTGTCTGCCCTTTCCTCTCCTCCCTCCATTCTTTCCTCATCCTTCTGCCTACGGGTAACTTTATACTCCCTCTTTTGTCTTTCTTTCCTTAATTCTTTTTTGTTCCTTCTGCCTATGGGTGCCTCTACACTGAGTGACAAGCTGATTGGTTTCCTGTACACCAGGAAACCATTAACTATGCTGGGTAATTGCGGCGCTCCAGTTGGATTGAGCTGGTGAAGGTTTATATCCAAGGGGTGGTTGGGGTTATTGCTCATGTAATGCCACTCAGGGATGAGTGAGGCTGGTCACTCTCATCTTAAATGTCAGGACCAACTTGCCTAGCCCTGGGCTCCTACACTCCACATGGGCAATGTAGGATTGGATGATGGATGGATGGATGGAGTAGGGTTACCAATAGTTAAACATAGATCATTATCATCACCATCCCAGACCATCTTCACATCATCAGATGGTTTGGATAAGATCCAAAACAAGAAAGAGAAAACTCAGACGTTGGAGAACTATCAGAGGAGTGCCCTATGAAATGGTTCACAGTCATATAGACTTCAACAAAGCCTTAGAATTTTGGGTAAAGCATACAGGCAGAAACCATCTTCACAGACATATTTATTTTTGAGTGAAAACCATTGCTGTTCAGTTAAGAATGGAATACTGTAATGAGAGTTTTTGGAAGAAGACTAAATATATGTTAAGTAGCTTTGATCCTGACTGAACCTTCTTCAGTGAAGAAATAGGTAGTTTGACTCACAAAGAGTTACAGTTGTCAGCATGAGTCAAGATGAGTGAATGAACCAGTGTAAAAAGACATTGAGTTGAGGGATATTTGTATAATTAGGCTTCAGAGCTGCCTCGATATATCAGTCCCACCATGTGAAGGCATCCCCCTCCAGCTCCTGTTACTGTTTATATATGATAATAATGTTTTATAGACAATGTTGTAACCTTATGGTATTTTAAATTTTCCATTATATTATACCCTGTAGCATATATCCTAATGTTGTCGTGGCCACAGGTTCATTTAGACAAGTACATTATGTTAATGTGCCATAGTAATGTAAGTAATAATTTTTATGTACAGTATAGTGTTATTTGCTAGGCTGTACATATACTGTATTGTTCTTTTGTATAGTACTCTAATTAATTTCCTATGGTATTCACCTTTCAGCTTATGTCAATACTTTACTCCATGCTGCTCATCCAAGAGAAATCAAATACAGTGTCTGGGTAAGTTGCTACAAACTGTTTCCATTGTGAGTTAGTTACAGTAGACCCTAGCTTTACCATACCCCGCTAGACCTCACTTTACCATACCCTGCCGGAATGGATATAGGATTTAACGAACTTTTAGAGGTCCCCAGACAAACTATCGTACATACTGGATACCATCAGGTGAATGGGAAAAACCATACGGACCCTCCAGACATCTCTGGGCCCTCTTGATCAAACTGGATCACTTCCCGGATGCAGGGCGACTCAGAATGCAGTTACCAACATTGGCAGTGATTTTTTCCACCCATGTGGGTGTCATGAAGAACTGGTATGACCAGGGTGTGAAATTATGATCCAAGTAAATGTAAAATGGGTATAGTTTTCATTTTTAGTACTAGAATGTGTAATTTCATTCACGTAATTTTCATTATGTGCTTGAAATCCCATGTCATGGGGGGGACTGTCAGACTTAACAGATTATTGGCTTCATCAGACCAGGTATCCCCCCCCAGTTGATCCATTGTATTTTTTAAAAATTGGATATACAGTACAGAACATATTCTTAAACACTTCTATGGTAGGCACATGACAGCCATGGATAAAGTAATTGAGTGGGTTGCCATAAATTATTTAGAATTGTGGTACAATACTGTGTTTATCAAATCGTGATTGGGCTTTCTTTTTTATATTTACATACAGTTCTTCATTTATTCTTCACATTTATAAGGCCTAGGCATTCCGTGCAGTGTCTGATTTCACACTTAGGCTGTAACACACATGTTAACTTATGAGTGTGAGACATCATCATCCTGCCCTTTATGTATTTATTTTATTTATTTAGTTTTTTTTCTTAACTATTTGGGTGAGTGAGGTCCAGAAAACAAGGAGGAATAGCTAAAAAGAAATAGAAGCAAACTAATCATCAGCCTATCAGATGAAATGGGCCACACACTTCATTCATCATTTAAGCCCCTGTCACGTGTGTAGAAATGGGATGGGATGGTTAGGGAATGTATATTGTTTACGTAGAATGGGTAAACTAAGAAACACAGTGATTCATGAAGGATGTAAAGAATTCTGTTGATAATAGCATAGAAGAGTTTGTGTGTGTTCTTACCTAATTGTATCTTTACAGGAATGAGTCAAGCTCGTACTGTCCCGTGTCTTAAACCTTATTTATCGTACATATCCTTAAATTTGCGAATTGTTTTGCCACACACTATTTCATTCGGTAGTGCATTCCACTGATCAATTGCTCTGTTTGGGAAACTGAATTTCCTCATGTCTTTATCACCTCTCTTCTTATGCAGTTATTTGCAGTGTCCTCTTGCTGATGCTTCCAAATATGTTAAGTAATCATTTATGTCTATTTTCTCCTTCCTTGATATGCATTTCTATAGCATTATCATGTCACTTCTTTTCCTTCTCTCCTGTAGTGTTGGTAGATTCAGTTTATTTAGTCTTTCTTCGTAGCTTAGATCCCTTAAGCTTGGTATCCATCTTGTAGCGGCCCTTTGAACTTTTTCAATCTTGTCTATGTGTTTTTTGAGATGAGGATTCCAGACTACTGATGCGTACTCCACGGTTGGTCTGATGAATGATGTTATTATCCTTCTTAGCATGTCTTCATTTATGTATGTGAATGCTATTCTCATACATGTATTTCCAAGCAGTGTATACATGTTCCGTACCTTCTCACTGATGTGGTCAGCTGGAGATAGTCTGTTATTGATAATCACACCGAGGTCCTTCTCTCTTTCTGATGTGTGTAGGGTTTTATTTCCTAACGTATAATCCCAATCAGGTCTTTTTCCACTTTTACCAAACTTGATTACATGACACTTGTCCACATTGAATTCCATTTGCCATGTATTACTCCATTCATGAAGTTTATTTAATTCTTCTTGTAGCTGTTTACAAGAGTCTGTGTTAGTAATTCTCCTTTGTATATTTGCATCATCTGCAAACATATTTAGATAGCTTTCATTTCCATTGTTACTGTCTATATCATTTATATACACTAAAAACATGATTGGTGCCAGCACTGAGCCCTGTGGTACTCCACTAGTCACTTCTTTCCATGATGAGTAGTTTCCCCTTAGTACTGTTCTCATTTCTCTTTTTATGAGAAAATCTTGCATCCAACAAAACAGTTTGCCTCGAATTCCTCCTTGATGGTACAGTTTCCATAAAAGTCTTTGGTGTGGTACTGTGTCAAATTCTTTCTTGAAATCTAAATAAATACTGTCCACCCATCCTTCTTTATCCTGTATTGTGTCTGTTACTCTGTCATAGTAGCTCAACAGATTAGTAACACATGATTTTCCTTTTCTGAAACCAAACTGTCTTTCTGTTATCATATTGTGTTCTTTTAGATGATTTACCCAAGCTTTTCTTATAAGCTTTTCTAATACCTTGCTTACGACACTGGTCAGTGATACTGGTCACTGGGCAGTGTGTGTGCATACAGATAATACAGGTATTGCCGTATGGAGAGAAATGAAGATAGATTGGGTGGCAAAACGAGTACCCTTATATTGCTTGAGTTAAAAAGTGGGAGGAGGCATGGTAGAGCAGAAAGAAGGTGGATGGATATAGTAAATTGGCATGTGAGAAAGTAAGATACAATGTGGAAGTTAAAGCTAAGGAACTGACAAGGAATAAAAATGGTTGAATTAGGTATATATATGGAGCTGCACATGGCAAAGGTTTGGCTCTCCCCATTTATATAGATAGATATATATATATATATATATATATATATATATATATATATATATATATATATATATATATATATACCTATATATATATATTATATGAGTGACAAGCCAAATGGTTTCCGGTACACCAGGAAACCATTTACTATGCTGGGTGGTAACCATATACCCAAATTATGGCACCTGGTAGTTTAGTGGGCAGTCAAGGCGCTCCAGTTGGATTGAGCCTGTGCAGGTTTATATCTGAGGGGTAGTTGGGGGGTAATGCCACTCAGGGATGAGTGAAGCTGGTCACTCTCATCTTAAATGTCAGGACCAACACGCCTAACTCCGGGCTCGTACGCTCCTCAGGGGGCAGCACAGGATTAGATGATGATGATGATATATATATATATATATATATATATATATATATATATATATATACTTTATTAATTGCTGGATTGGCTTACCTGACATCTGTATATGAAGTGCATCTGAAAGGAAAAGGAAATTATACGTACAGATAGTTTTGCTTGTGGGATGGAGCTAAGACTTGAATAGTATCTGAATGATTGTATGGCCCATTACACTGGGTACATTGACATCTCCCAATTCTGTGCTTTCTTTTTCCATATTTTCAAATTTTCATCACTCCATCTTCAGTTGTAAGTGTGGATATAAGGAAGGTGATAGAAATAGACATACGATGAAAATTGTTTTACCTATATATGTGTTTTATTCACCATTATAGATGTTGGAAGAATGAGGAGAGGGGTTGTGTGGGACCCCCCATCCAACAGGAGAATGGTTCATAGATATCCAGTGAGTGAAATAGGCCACCAGCTTTCTGATTCTCCTGACATTGAAGACTCCATGGCAAGTAGTTTTGTAGAAGATGATTGGATGAGCTCAGAGAGTCAAGATGCATCAGAATTTTCAGGATTTTCATCAGATAGCAAAGATATAGTCATGAACAAGCAGTCCCTCTCCATACATCATTCAGAGGGAGGGAAATACAAGTGCTGTGTATGTAGCCACAGAGTATCAACCAAAAAATCTCTCAGTGTTCACTTAATGATTCACACTGGGGAATTACCCTTCAAGTGTGATGAGTGTGGCCTTGGTTTCAGAGCTGTTGAACACCTAAAACGACACATACGACGCTTCAGCAGTAGGCGTGAATTTCAGTGCTCCTACTGCAGCCATACTTTCAGGTTTGACAAGAATCGAAAAATGCATGAGAAAATTCATTCAGAAGCACAAATTCCTTGTTGCATATGTGGGCTATTGATGTCTGGAATACGGTCTTTAAGAAATCACATTGCGCAAAATCACCATCATATTGCAAAGCACCAGTGCTCTGTTTGCAAGAAGTTCTTCTCTTCCACGAGCCATTTGAAGCGACATGAAAGATCCTTCTCCCAGCACCACACTTACCATTGTCGCATTTGCTCACACACCTTCCCCTCTGCCATGAGGCTCAAGAGACACATGACCTCGCACAGAAATCTGAAATTCATAAAATGTAAATACTGTTTTCAACAGTATAATAGTCAGTCCCAGCTTGATAAACATCTGAAGAAGCGTTGGCAGTTCAGGAAACATGTATGTCAGGGTTGCAAATGCATTTTCCAGTCAACAGTTGGCTTGGAGAGACATCAGCATGCAGTCAGTTCAAACAAACCATTTCAGTGCTCTGAGTGTGGGCATACTTATAGCAGTCTGGGACATCTGAATAGCCATAGAAAACTTCATAGTCAAGATGGCTGTATCTGGAAGTGCAAGTTTTGTGATAAATCCTTTACTAAGAAAATATTTTTAAAAACACATATGCAGATTCACTCGCATCATTCCGAAGCTGTTGTAAAGCAGAGCAAGCCCCACTTTGATGTTCAGATTAAAACTGTATGTAAGCACGGCATTGCTTGCTGTGAGTTAGCTGTAGTTCAGCAAAAGAAGTCAAAGACTTCCTTATTTTATAAGTTTGGAGTTGCACAAAGTAACTTAAGTTCCTGTGGAGAGGGTGTAAATGATTTCTCTGTAATTACTGAAAGTTCATATGAACAGGCAGCACACCAGCCTGACTTCACACAGCATCTGGCCTCAAGAGCCTACAGGAACCATCAGGATTTGGAAGTGATGGATAATGGCACTGAAACTGATGACAGTAGTGTGGATGAAGAAGAAAACTTAAATGTAAATAAAGAACTTGGTGTACAACACTTTACGAATGCAGGTACAAAACATTTATGTTATCAAAGTGCCAACACACAGATGAATATATCCTCCAACTTTCAGTATAAAGAAAAATGTGTCACAACTTCCAAATCATTATGTAATACCTCAGGGAAGCATAAATTTGTTACCAAAAAGATTAGCAGAGCTTTCAGGACCATGGAATGTCCACGCTGTCACAAGACTATACCGTCCTATAACTTTAAGAGACACATGGTAGTGCACTCTGATACAAGGCCATTTAAGTGCAGTGTATGTCACAAGACGTACAAACGGAAGGACTATTTGATTAGACATAACTCGAGCGCCCATGGATAAACTAGCAACTCAAAGATCACTGATGCCTGCTGCCCATGGATAAACTAGTAGAAATCAGCTCAAAGATCGCTGATGCCTGCAATGGAGAAAGTAGTCACCATGCATGAATTCATGTCCCATAACGTACTCATAGTAAATTTACAGTAGTTACTTGATACAGTAGAAACTTTTTTTTTTTTTTTTTTTTTTCCCCACCACCCCTCACATAATGATTTTGAGGCAGTAGTATGACAGATATAATGAAGATGCCTGCCTTTTATACAGTTATGTTTGCTTGGTTACACCTACTTGCTTAAAGGCAGATGTGTTCTGTACCAGTATTTCTTAAAAATACCAGTATTCTTTTTAAAACTGCATTATATTTAATGTACAGTAGCTACAGTACATGTATAAGGAATACTATTATCTTCAAGATTACATATTAATATAAATTTTTACTTTAGTTACATTGCATTATGCAGTCTTAAACCTCTTTTAAGGAATCAGGCTATGTAGTTTTTTAGAATCATATTATGTTTAAAACTGTCTACCATGGTTTGGTAGGGTAGGGCACACATCAGTGATTGAAATGGTGAGCAATTAATCTCACTCATAGTCCATTAGTGTCATAAAGGGCATCTGGTCACAAAATACTAGAAGAACAAAAGTTTTCTAAAATAGGGACAATGCTGTAGCCCCCCCTAACCAATATGGAAATGCATGGCAGAAAGCCATGAAATATATTTACCGGGTGTGTAGTGACAAGCCAAATGGTTTCCTGTACACCAGGAAGCCATTTGCTATGCTGGTTGGTAACCATATAACCAAATTATGGCACCTGGTGGTTTAGTGGGTAATGAAAGTGCTCCAGTTGGATTGAGCCGGTGAAGGTTTATATCCTAAGGATGGTTGGGATTTATTGCTCATGTAATGCCACTCAGGGATGAGTGAGTCTGTATTCACTCTCATCTTAAATGTCAGGACCATATTGCCTAGCCCCGGACTCCTACACTTCTCATGGGGCAACGTAGGATTAGATGATGGATGGATGTGTACAATGCTTACAAGGCCAAAGCATTGGCCATTCCCTCTAAATTGGTTTGTGATGCATCTTGCAAGTACATTTTCTTAGTGCAATATGTATGTGCAATGTTTATTCAACTAAAGAACTATGCAGTAAAAAAGTTTTGCCTTTTAGATTTTTTTAATACAGTACCCTGTATTTATTTTAGAAGCCATATTCTTTGGTGGGACTTAGGGTGTGGATGATGAATTTAAGAAGCATTGTTTTATATAATACTTGCATTCGTAATGAGGAACTACCGTTATTTATATATTGTACTCCTGATCAGTATTTACTTATGTACAGGTATTCGCAGTTTCACATAGTGTACAGTACACTCCCCAGTATCTGAATTCCGTGTTTTCAACTTTAGCAGTTTTCCGAAGGACATTAGAAGAGTCATTTAACTGAAGAAGAAATAATGAAGAGTACATTTACCACCAAAGAACTTATGGTTTAGTTCCCAGGTTCACTGTTACCTTGAAAAAGTGCCATAGTAGTTCACAGTACCGGTAACCCAGGCTGGCTCAGGCTGGACTTGCTTGTACCGTAAGATTTGTTTCATTGTTTTTTGTTTTGCAATTTTGACCCCATGGACAAAAAAATCATTATTGCTTACTGCTGAGTCATCACACCTAAACCATGAAAACCACGATTGTGTGATATTAAATTCGAGCATGGATACAGTGAATGATAACGGGAATGCCACTTAGGTGTGTGTCTGTACTTATGACGGATAGTAATGATACCATTCCAGTTCTCCAAAACATTAACTTTTCCACAACTGTACCTAGTTCTCATTTGGGGAATTGCATTGTACTGTATACTGTGATATCTTGTAGTTGGCAAGGAAACTTTTGTTATACATGCAATATTTGTATGAAACTTTGTTGCTGCGGCTCACTTTGCTCTGTACAGTATTTAAGGCATTGGTATACAGTATAAGAAGTATTGTGCAGTGTGATCTACTTGAGAAAATACATTGGGGATTTCTGTACTGTACTTTAGTATAACAGTATGTGATGTCATATCACAAACATGGAAGCATTTGTTTGCTTAACCTTTTGAGATTTTCATTTGGCTTAATGAAAAAGTATTAAGTACAGTACTGTAAAATATGTAGGTGCAGAGCTTTAGGTTCAGATTTCAGCCAGCCCTATAATATAAGCCAAATTGGATCTTCAAGTATACATATCCGTACCTTTACAGTACTATGGTTGTCAGAGGCATAACAGTCTCTGTATGTGTACAGGGGGTAGAGAATTGAATGAAGGGTTAAGTGCCCATAGTAATATACAGGTATGGTCATGAGACTTCGGTATGGCATGAGTGAACTGTCAAAGTGAGAGCAGTGGAAATGGGACCCTTAAGGGATGAGTGTGCTTTGCATAGATTGGACAGGATATGAGACAGGTAGGCTGTTTGTTAAAAACATGGATCAAGGAAGTATGTTGAGAGAAGGGTAGAAGACAATGTGCTTCGGTGTTATGGTCATAGAGAATGGATGTACAGTAGGTAAAAAAAAGTAGTAGCAGTAGTAGGACAGACCCATGTAGGACCCATGGCTTATCTGAACATGAACCCAGTGAACCACAGGCTGAATTTCCCCTTGTGCAGTCCACCATTCTCTTTTCAGGGGTATGGAGGGAGCCAAGAGATGTTTGTGGAACCAGGCATCTGGTTGTATCAGTCCTACCATGTGATTGTGTTCTCCATCATGTACTCTAAATGTCAGAAAGATTATATGCAGTACTGTATATGTGCATGAGTTTGAAGGTGGGAGGTAGTATGGTTTGTCAAGGAGCATGATGGATGGTTATTATAAATGAATGTACGAGAATGCAAGATTTGGAAGTTAACGTGGGGAACTGATAGAACAAAATGGATGACTAACAATAGTAG
The DNA here is from genome assembly GCF_032717465.1 of Coenobita brevimanus. Taxonomy (NCBI): domain Eukaryota; kingdom Metazoa; phylum Arthropoda; class Malacostraca; order Decapoda; family Coenobitidae; genus Coenobita; species Coenobita brevimanus. The sequence continues at coordinate 45,276,130 of NC_137063.1, read as the reverse complement.
TTGTAGTAGCTGCAGGTTCTTCTGAAACATGATTGAATTGCACTTCTCTGGCAGTCCACACCAAGCAGTTGGTTCATCTGGTCATATCAGTGCCTCCATATGATGGTGTCTCTGCAGCAACAGTGCTACAGTATTAAAAAGGTTACCATTATGGAAGCAATATCTGACCAAGTTTAAACAGTCCCCCAGAGAGAGCAATAAAAGCTAATTCAAAGGGATGGGTAGAGAGTGAGATGAGCTGGAGGGATGCTGTGGAAAGGTATGAGTGAGGGTAGTGTGAGTTGAAGAGAAGCAGCCTGATGGCCGAGGACTAGATGATAAGGAGGCAAATTGTGTGATGACCCCTTGCATAATTGAAGCATCTGAATTTAGACAGACACAATAGTTAGTCATAGAAAGTACAGAAGTGTGCTGGATGCTTGTATCTGTAGCAATAGAAGTACAGTTAGAACTTCTGGTTCATTTGAAATTTGAACTTTGTGGATTGCAGGCTTAAGGCCTGTTTCTTTGGTTGCACAGAAAGAACCCAATATCAGACCCATGTACTCAGAGAGCAAGAAGTTGATCCCTGAGTACATTGCATAACAGTTAGTTTAGGTTAATTTAGGCTAAATTGAGTTGGGAATGGTAACTTCCAGCATAAGTCGTTCCGCGCATACGACACCGTTATGGCAACTACCAGGCGTGGCCTGAACTCAAGACCCCCCCCCCTCGGCCCCGGTTCCGAGTTCGACGCTCTACCACTGAGCCACCCTGCCTGCAGAAAGTAAAGGAGTGATTAGGTGTAGAAACGACAATGCAATCCACAGAAAAGTACTCCCGAGAATATCAGGAACAGAGATGAAGACGATGCTGTACTAGAAAGCGAAACGCAGTAGCGAGTAGCGTAATTTGGGCAGTTTAAGAGGATATATGAAAAAGAAAGGGAAGCATCACAGGTGGAGATAGAAGGAGGACGTCCATTGGTCATTAAATCAGAGCGATGGAAAGAATAATGAAATAACACCAACAAAGGCGTTGAAGTGATTTTGGAGTTGAAGCACAGGGAGAAAGGGTTAGTGTCATCGCACCAAATGTCTAACCTGATAGTAGAGGGAAAATAAAGGTCGGAAGAAACAGGGAAATATCATGAAGAGAGATGAGACAAGAGGAGCACAGTGAGGTGAGAAAGACTAGAGACGAGGACCACTTTCAGTCGCCTCTTACAAGCAGGGATGCTCGGAAGTATTTTTTCCCTGTTTCCCGGTAGGTGTTTTGTTAAGGTCTTTTCTTGCAGGAAGGATCACGATATATAGACAAAATCGTGGGAAGGATGTTGTATCATTGGATCTGAAGTATGTAAAATGATGAAGAGATTAGGCTCGTCCCTCCAATGAACCTAACGACACCTGCAAGTAAATTACAAGTGTTTTACTATAAATAAGCAGTTTTATTCTGAAAATGAACAGTAATCGTAGATGGGGCGTAGCCTGTGGGTGTATCCGGATCATGACAAAGAACTCAGGGTTTGAGTTGACTGCTCCTGCCTTTCGAGGTTTGTAGTCGGAACAAGTTTTGTTAGCGTTATCATTCTGCATTAAAAATCATCTAGTTATTATATCCTATAGACTAAAAAAAAAAAAGTATTTCCTCAAGAAATATATTCTTTAGCCTCGTAGTCCTTATTGCTAAAGATGTCGTGGCAGAAGTAACGTAAACATCGCAGCAAGGCAGACTTGTTGAAGTTATTGGCCAGTTTGGCCTTACATTACAGGCCACTACGGACTCACTGGTAGGGTTTGGGTCTTGCAGATACTGTAACATGTTAGATTTTGTACATTCTTTAGGTCTTTTACAGCCCACTATGTTTTACTTAGGTAGCAGTTGGATCCAGGTCCATGTACCTAAGTTGATTCATCATTTTTCTGAGGTGCACTGATTGAAGTGGATCGGTGGTCGGTGGAAGTCAAATTGTGTTCCAGGGATGGAATTCTCGAACTTGCCTAAGATGGATTCTCTCACAAAATTGATATTTTCACAGGAAGAACTAGAGAAGGGAAGATTTGGTCAATATGCAGTTTCGAACAACCATTGAATTTGAGAGTGAAAAAAAAAAAATGTTTTTCTGGTGTTTTTGTTGTGATTCGATCAATTTTGAACCTAATTTCTGTCGCAAATAAACCGTTTCAGAGAACCCCCCCCCCCTCAAACGATAATGGAGGACTGGTGGGGAATCGGGGGTTTTGGGTAGGGGGGAATGCGGCAGAAATGGTTTATTTGTGGTGAAACTGAAGGCCAAAATCGATTGGATCAACAATAAATAGTCCCAGCAGGGGCTCCCCCCCCCCCCCCGAGATCTCACGATATTAAACAGCCTCATCGTATAACCTAACCACCTGTCCTTGAAAATACGTACTCAGACTGGTAAATCATCCTAACGGGGGGGGCTCCACCCCCCCAGACCTCGCTCAATATTGGCCAACCTAATTGCAAAACGTATCCTGAAAATTACATAAATTTAAGCAACGTTGGGTCTGGTTAGTACTTGGATGGGTGACCGCCTGGGAACACCAGATGCTGTTGGCATCCCTATGTGTCAAGTGGGGTTGGTGGAGGATTAGTGCCCTTCCCTATAAAACAATTAACTCTAAGCCCTTGACCACCCCGTTTGGGATACATGGCGTCTGGCAATGATGATGATGATGATGTTTCTTCATGAAATCCCAGCAGTTATATATAGCTGTAGTCACCACGTAGAGCAGTCATTGTTGAACTGAATTCAGATCCGACCTTCAAGAGACGAGTGTTGACATAGGTGTCGTGTCTCAGGTCATCAAATCAGATTGGTCGGTGCATCTGCATAGGTATCAGGTGACTCAAGAGGTTCAACCTGATTTGTCAGCATTCCTGTACTTCTGCCCACCAAAAACCCAGCCCACAGTCCCTGGCATTGGTATAATAACATTTTATATACTGATGTTAACCCTTTGAGATTCTGATAATGTGTTGTAGAGTAATTTCTAATCCAACCTCAAAATTCCGATGACTCATTTGTGTCCTTTAAGATACTTTTTAAAAATATTTACCATAAATCACGTTTGCGCCTCATAAGGAAGAGGCTAGGGCAATATGTCGCGGAGTGCTTGCTCTGTGGGTGGTGGAGAGTAGTTTTGTAGTTTTGCATGGATTAAACCAGAGTTATATATCTTTTTTTCTTGCTGATTATTTTCTATGGCAAGGTATAAAATTTTTGATTTTTGCCTAACTTAACTCGTCATTTTGACTTTTTATTTTATTCCCTTTCCTTCTTGAAAATACTACAGTAAAGTACAACTACCGTATTCATTTTCAAAAGAATACCGGTACCACAATCAGCATCACATCATAAAAAGTGTACAGTATTTACACTGACCAATCAAAGAAAAAGATCATGTGAAGCAAATATGCGGCAGAGACTCAAAAAGTTTTCTGTCTTTAGCAGTCTCATCTTAAATGTCAGGACCAACTTGCCTAGCCCCGGGCTTCTACGCTCCTCATGGGGCGACATAGGATTGGATGATGGATGGATTCATTTTGCTTTACCGTGCAATAAAATGCTGAAACAACAATAATCTATGTGTCATTTTAAAGGTAATTTATTGTAGTTTTTCATGGTTTAAACCAGATTTATAAGTTTTTTTTTTCCGCATATTTTTATACAGTAAGATATAAAATTTTTGGTTTTTGCTTAACATCAACTTGTCGTTTTTACTTTTTATATTCTTTGTTTTCCGTTGTTGAACATACTGCGATAAAGTACAACTATTCAGCTTTAAAATGACACCAAAACCAACATTATATCATGAAAAGTGTATTTACACAGAGCATTGAAAGAATAACGGCCATACCACGTTGAGTACACCGCTTCCCGTTCGATCAGCGAAGTTAAGCAACGTTGGGTCTGGTTAGTACTTGGATGGGTGACCGCCTGGGAACACCAGATGCTGTTGGCATCCCTACGTCAAGTGGGGTTGGTGGAGGATTAGTGCCCCTCCCTGTAAAACAATTAACTCTAAGCCCTTGGCCACCCTGTCTGGGATGCATGGCGTCTGGCAATGAATGAATGAATGAATTGAAAGAATAATACTGTATTGTGTCACGAAGGTGTAGGTCAGCGCAAGAGTGGCTGACTCTAACACCAGACATAATCTTCCCGGCCAAGAAACCGGATAGGGTTAATAATATTTTCTGATGATTAAAAGTTTAGTAAAAATGGCAGTAGAAGGTGAGATGTAGACTGTATACTGTCAAAAGGAAATGTCAAGATTCCATGGTTGTACGAAACTGCAAATTACCCAAAGATAATAACCTGCTGCATTGTTTGTGTCATTACTTAAGATTTATTTGTGAAGTTAGAACAGGACATAGAGGAAGATTCTGCACTCTTCTTGTCTCTCTTGCAAGTCAATATCTGAGTTACGACAGGGAAATTATTGTAAGTGTGTTTGTGTATCCTGGTCTAGAATAACTTTAAGGTTCCAATATCCTATCTGCATAGAGTGCATTAAAAAAAAAAAACTATGGCTTGTTACTTGCATTGTATTTGATACAATCACTGCTATTTACCTCTTGGGTGACTCAACTGGGTAAATTCTGGAATTCATCATCATTGCCAGACGTCATGTATCCCAAACGGGGTGGCCAAGGCAACAACGGAGGTCAGTAGTACAAAGGTAAAGTATGCTAATTGTAGCTAAAGGGTGGTGGTACTGATAGACAATACCAGCTGGAACATCCTTGCCCGCGTTTATTCAAAATTAACTCGAATCGCAAACGCGACGATCCGCCGTTATGTCCTTTTTGGCGAGCGTCGCAAACACGACAACCCGCGCTTCAGGGGTTAAATGATGTGCATTACACAGCCTTTCCAAACCGAAATAGCCGTCTCCTCATTGTGATTGGTGAGTTGTAATACTGTAATGGATTATAGTAATACTGTAGTAGTCATGAAGAAGTGCAATGACAAGGATGTAAAATAAATTGCAAAAGGACAAGGATGTGAAATAAACTGCAGAAAATACATAATTATGGGTTGTTAGTATAAAATGGATATAGTTTTCATTTTTAGTACAATACTAAAACATGATATTGTACTATTTTATTTTCAGATGTGCTTAAATTCCCACCTGAGGGGGGGGGGGACACTCAGATTTAACAAACTTTTGGCTTTAACGAACCTGGCATCCCTCCAGTTAGTCTATTATAGTGAGGGTCTGTTGTATTCGCATGTGCCATACAGGTTGAACTATGTGAAGAGATTAATAATATTTTTGAGGTGACAATGTGTGTGTGGTTGGTGTATGACTGGAGGCAAGAATGTGAAACTGGACAGTTTTTTGGGTATAAATGAGTATGCAGGCTGTAGATTAAAATGGGACACGCTGGGAGCTGGGGCTATGGAATGTAGAGGGTGAGAAAATACTGAAAATTCAGATGGAACAAAACATTGTAGAATGTAGCACTAAATGATAAGTACTATACTGTACAGAGATTAAATTAATAACGTATTGGTCTGGGAGCCTCTGTAATCGGGAAGTTAACTAGGATGTTTGAGAGAAGTTTAAGTTAGGAGGTGAGGAATGTGCACAGCAGCACAGGTTACTTGTGTGTGATATATTACGGATAAAATTTCAGATGATGAAAAGTACATACCAGTACCATTTTGCTGTTACTTATGAGAAGGGTGTGGATGCAGAAGAACCAGGAAATGAGGAGAGATTTTTTATATAGAGATGTGAAGAGGGAAGGGAATACATTGTCCTGATGAATTGGAGGGGGAGAGCTTGCAGGAGGAAGTCCATTTAATCTGGTACTTTAGACTATTGTAATACTGTAATGTGTGATATATTCTAGGTTTAAGTGAGGATGGAGGAGCCAGAGATCATGCTTGCCGAGCCTGAGGAGGAGGAGTTTGATACAGGACCAGAAGGACTTCACCCATCCTCCCTCCACCAGCCAACCCCATACACCCTCCAGCAGATCATAAATAATGGTATGTTGGTATTAGGGTGTTGGTTGCAGATGACCTGTAGAAAGTTCAACTAGCTACTTTGGGTTGCCATTGTAATCCAAATATATTAATAAGATCAATATTGCAGTGATGCTGATGAGGTCAAATAATCTACATATACTGTGGATTTGAGTGTGTCTGGAAACAGTATGAATAGATCTGGAAACCATTATGTGCACTTTACGACAGTTATAAATAATTCTGTTTTCTTCCAGCTTTTTGGTTTGTTACAAGCTATGGATGGCTTACAGTGGGAGTTTTAGTGGCAGCATTTTATTTGAGGCGAAAGTATGGTCCACGTTTGGAAGAGTGGCAGAGCAGACATGAGGAATACCAGGAGAGAGCTGTACACCACAAAGGTAAGTTGAGGTGAAAAAGAATAAATCATACATTTGATTGATAAGTATGGAATTTGGTTTGTTTTAAGATTCAGTCAATATCCGATTGTCCCCAGTTGTTGTAACACGGTAGCTCAAGAGACGAGATTGCAGAGCTGGAAGCCTCCATTGATAGCATTGGATGTAATGGCTTCTTTACCCAGCACTTCTTGCAAGTAGCCCTATAACTCCTAGTACAAAGGAAGGGAGTACAGTAGATAAGTTTATATCTGGGACATCGTGTTTCCTCTCAGTTCCAAAGATCAAGAAATCTTGGTCTAGATGTATCCATCATTTGTGAACATGAGAAATTGGGTTAGAATTTTGATGATGAACTGGATTGAGCCGGTGAAGGTTTCAATCCAAGGGGTGGTTGGGGTTTATTGCTCACGTAATGCCACTCAGGTATGAGTGAGGCTGGTCACTCTCATCTTAAATGTCAGGACCAACTGCCTGGCCCCGGGCTCTTATGCTCCTCGTGGGGCAACATAGGATTGGCTGATGGATGGATGGATGGATGTATCATCTAACCCACAGTGCTGTTGTGTGCTCACCCCTGAAATATACTTGGCCACACCAAATTTCCACGGGAACATCCATGACTCACATGAAAGAGTTATCTTTGGGCCACTCCAATTTCAAAATCCTAGCCATGCCTTTGCTTGCTTAATTGCCATAATTTTATCCTGGACAGACCCAGACAAGTTCCTGAGCAAGGAGCGAGCCTTGGATGCCGCCCGACGAAGGATGCAGGAGCAGTATGATATTGCAGCAAGAGAGAATGCTGAAAAAAGGCGTCAGGTTAGAACAGTTTCTTTTTTTCAGTCTTCCAGTAGCACAAGGTTACATTGGAAGGTCATTAGACATAGACTATGTTTTAATAAAGCTCTAATGTAGGAAAATGATCATTAGTATATAGTGTAGCTGTATTGAAGTGCTATAGTCTGACAAATCTAAGCATAGGGTTTGGGTGGAGTCTGTCTCTGCCTACACTATTGCCATGTTTCCTAACCCTACGATGTATAACGCCTGTGGTTTGTGTAGTAGGAATGATACATAAACATAACTCATAATAATATAACTGTAATGAAAGTGCTGACATGTATCAAGGAAGAATAAAACTATTCTGCATACTATATTATACGATAATAGAGAAATGTGGCATAAAAATTTGGCAGTGTTGCTCTAAAAATATTCTAATTATTATTTACTTCCCCAACACTTCTAACATTGCTAATTAATTTAGCAAGTATAATTGCAAGAAAATTTGAAGGGATAAAAGTGGGAAGAGGCGATCCTTTCATAATTAAAATAAATATATCAAACAGCTCTGGGGTGGCAGCACTCACGAGAGAGAGAGAGAGAGAGAGAGAGAGAGAGAGAAATAATAATAATAATAATAATAAAACTTTATTTCCACTAAACAGTGGGTATTCTTATACATTATACAGTAGTACAGCATACAGTATGAAAGTTCTATACACAATTTAATACAAGTTGATACATATGGTGGAGAATAGTGACAGAGAGGTAAATGGTTTAAAAGGTGTGGGGACACTTAGGTTAAAAATAGATCAATTAAGGGATTTAGGAACGAAGGCAGTGGGAAGGATTAAGACAGATGGGATTGTAAGATTAGGGAGTTTGAGCAATAGGGTAGAATGTTTCCCAATGCACCTGGGAGGAGGAGGAGGAGAGAGAGAGTCAAGCAGTTACGGTACGGTAGGTTACATTTCCGTATGCTCTCAATAAAATAGCATAGCAATTATCAACGTCTAATTATTATACAGGTGTTGATGGTGGGGGTCTATATTTATAGGAGGTGGTGGTGGTGGAGGTATAGCGGGTGTTGTTGATGGGGGTGTTGTTGGGGGTAGGGGTATAGGGGGTGTTGGTGGCAGGGGTATAGGGGGTATTAGAAAAACGGAGATCACAAGAGGGAAACAGTGTCAAGGTCATCGCTGATGGAGAGGTCAGCTCGGAAACGTGGCAACAGTGCAGGGAGGGGCTGACTCCACCAAAACCCTACGTTTAGATTTGTCAGACTATAGTGCATGTAGTTAAAGTGCAGGTACTGAGAATCTAATGCAAATGATGAATTTCCAATGCTGTAACACCAAGAAATCAGCAGCACCTAACTTCAGCCTGCTTACCCCCTAGAAGGAGGAAGAGGAGAAACAGAGGCAGGCACAGGAAAGAGCACAGCCCAAGCAGTCGACTAAAAAGTCTCGGCTTAAGCCAGGTGAGTGCCCCCCCCCCCCTGAGAGAGAGTTTAGCCAAGGTTGATAGGCAAATAACCTATTGTCAGAGTTGGTTCTTGTTAGCTGTGTATCCAATGTGGGGTATGGATTACAAAGTGTTCAGTATTACATTATTATTGATTATGGTATTAGTATTATTTTGATTGTTATTTATTATTATTATTGTTAATATTATTATTATTATTTTATTATTATTGTTACTCTTAATATCATCAGCTTTATTAGCATCATTTATATATTAATATTTTTTAATAGATTACCATACAGTATACAGCACTGATAAATGTCCATCACCCCCCCTCTCTATCCCCCCAAAAGAAGATGGTGGACTGCAAGAAGATAACTCCACCCTGCAGTCAATCAGGTTTACATTCAGATGAGCCTAGGGTCACAGCAGCAACAACAGCTATTGTACTAATGTTTGATCTGCCCTTACAGAGTTCTACCCCCTGATGGGCGACACAGGTGGAGGGACCTGCGGATGGCGACCAAGTGCAGGAAGGGGAGGTGCTGGAGGCGGATGAGGCTAGGCAGTGTACATTCCTTTTGCCTCACCTCTGATGCCCCTACCCTGGATCCCCCCTCAGTCATCTGCTGTGATTTCTCTTCGCAATAAGGCTGCTAACTTCAAAACTGGCTTGCTTTGCTGAGCAGGATTATTCTCATGATGCTGAAAGACTGTGCATAAATAGTGGTATGGGTCTTTTTTTGTGTATGTAGCTAGATTATTATGGTATTTTTTCTTGTTTACTTAGATTATTTGCCATTGAAATTTAGTAGAAGTAGATTTAACCAGGCAGTTTTAGTTACAGGGATCCTTATATTCAGTTTTATTTATTGCAGATTATATAGTCACTTTTAATCGCATGATATTGTGCCATTCACTCAAGTCAGGTTTGAATGTTAATAAGTTCAGTATATTCTCAATCTCCATAAATACCAAATAAGACACAGGGTGTATCCAGGAAGAGGAGCTGAGGTGAGATTAGGTGTGTACTTTGCCAGAGTTTGGGATACTTAGTCAGCATACTGTCACTGTAGCTGTGTTGTTTCAGTGGAAGCTTAATCTCTTGCCCTCCCCATGTTTTTCTTTCTTTAGCTCAAGTGCCATTGTCTGTGAGTGGAATATTGAATTTATAGCATTTGTTGCCTTAGTGTTTGCTGTAAACCTAATTAGCTTTCTGATCTAACCACTTTTATTAGCTTTTCTGGCCATTAGTATCAGTTTATAATTTTATCCTTGGTATTCTGTATACCACTGTTAACAAAGATAGCATTTTTTTTTTTCTCTAAGAGATACCTGATATTATTTATTGTGTGTGTGTGTGTGTGTGTGTGTGTGTGTGTGTGTCTCTCTCTCTCTCTCTCTCTCTCTCTCTCTCTGTCCATGTGTATATTGCTGTAGATCTTTCTGTGTGCTGTGTAGGGTATACTGTATGTGCCTTTGTGTGTCTATAGTGTACATCTGAAGCAGATGGCTTAATGGTGGCATGGGTATGCTGCCAAAGTATCCCACAGGTATTCTGGTCGTGGGGGTGAGAACCTTATGAAGCTGTGACCTGAAACAGTAAAGCACTGAGGGTCACTGTGGATGTGCTGCCTTTCTCTCACCCTGTCTAGCTTTACATCCAATGACCTGGCATCACCATGAGTAGTTTGAATTTGTATGACTTACTTTAACCCTTTGAATCAGAGTGATGCCCTTTTAAGTGTATTCTTGTTCCCAGACAAGTTTATTCGAGTAAGGGATGGCCATTTGTATCAAACGAGTTTATTAAGGCTATGTCTAACCATTGCAGCTTAGTCAAACCTTAGCTGAATATTGTCAGGAAGAATAAAATTAAAAAGACATCCCCAGGCTTCGTGAATTAACTTGTAGACCATATTATAGCACTGTAGTCCTGTGGTATCCATCACTGACATAAACATGATATAAGCAGATGTGACCTGACTAATCTGACATTATCATTAATTTGATCTGACATTTCATTCATGGCAATGGTGGTCCTGGTTTCAGGAAGTAAAGCTAGAGAGTAATGTGATATTTCTACCAATATGTTGAACGAGTATATGATTTTTTTTTTTTTTTTTTTTTTACGTATTCCTTTAAGTAGTCATTTCATTTGAGCTTTTTCTTTATATTTATATATATGTGTATATTTCTTTATACCATATATATATATATATATATATATATATATATAGATATATATATATATATAAAACTGAGCAATCTCCTAAATCAGTAAATGTGATCAGAAATTTAGTTATAACATTCAGTCAGAGGTTTATTAACTAAGTTTTCAAATTATATGTAGGGTTATGTGATATGGGAAGAAATAAAAAATGTATATACAGTCATCTCATTATTATCATATAACTGCTTAATTTTTGGTGCTATCTCTTGTGTACAGGCAGACTTCTAGATCACGAGAGCAGTGTGTGAAGTCCATGTGTAGGGTCATATACATGGGGGGAAGGAGGGGAACACTAGTAATGCCACGCCTACATAATTCTTTGGCTGGTTTTTATTTTTGAATATTAATAAATCATATTGATAAACTTACACCTAGGCAGAATTTAGATTTTTCTGCACCATTATTGAACTCATTAGAAAAATAGATATACTGTAGTTTGACCTATCTACCTCATTGCTGATTGCATTATGTAAAGTGGAATGCAGTCTAACCATTTCCTGTCTTCAGTGATGTTATAAAACTGACATAAAGTGGGGTTTGCTTATGCCTGCACAGTCTCACTTTCAGTAATACACAGAGCTGGGTACTTCCACAATCACTTCCGCAAACTGCAAATTCTGCAATTATGGAAATGTGATTTCGTTTGCGGATTTGCATTTGTGACAAATTTTACACAAATTTGCGGTTTTGCGTTTGTGGAAGTACTTCCGCAAATGCAAACCAGCCCGCAAACCAGCCTGACACCACTGAGAAATTTGAGTGGTTTGTTTTCATGATGGACAACATGGACCTGCTCAAGATGGAGTTGTCACAGTTGTTGGAGGAGTTTGACTGTGACTGAGGAATGAGGACTGAGGAAGTTAGAGCTGTTGAATAGAGGTGGACTGGTGTGTCAACTTGTCAAGTGTGAGCTGTGAAGTGTAATTATTTAATTCATTTATGTACAATAGTGAATGATTTACTCTTGTTTTGTAGTAAAAACAGTAATTTTTGTTCATTTGTTAGTTTTTGAAGGCTCCAGAATGCCTGCATGCATCGGCCATGGTCACCAAATGGCGCTCTATGCTGCTTGATCTCTGGCAGCTTCTCTGTTCGGTCCCATATCCCTGAGGTCACACTCAATGACCTCACCCAGGTCTTTTTCGGTCTACTTCTCGCAACCCTACCCCTAACCTTAACACTTCTCACTTTCTGCACCCAATTATCATCCCTCATCCTCTCCTCATGCCCAAACCATCGCAATCTACCTCTCCTCATCACAACACCAATGCACTCCAGTCCTATGCTACCCCTCAACTCTTCCATCATAAACCTAGCCCCCCCCAGGCCTCACACTCAGGGAGGCTCTGCACATCCACCAAATCATTTTCATTTCTGTAAGTTTGAGCCTGTGAATATCCTCTTCCTTTGCTGCCCAGGAAGAGGATATACTAATATACCAATAATAATATTTAGAATATATATTTTAGTTTTACCATAAATATAATTTTATATATCCCATTCAGTACTAGACAGTTTCCAATCTTTATCTTCACCTATTGTTTGTCAGAATAAATAAAGATACATTTGTAGTGAATGAGTAACTAGAGGTGATTTTTAACTGCATGATAATTATAAATATCATCCTAAGCTTTAAAAAATCCTCCAGTGGTATGCAGAATAAAAGGAAATTTATGCTGTGGTACTGAAAGAGATACGAATGGTTTGCATTTGCATTTGTGGAATTGCAGATTTCAAGAAGTTTGAGGATTTGCGATTGTGGAAGGTAATGGTTTGAGTATGTGGATTTGTGGTTGTGGAAGTGAATTTTTGTTTGCGGTGCCCAGCTCTGATGATACAGTATCAGACATGCATTTCTTATAACAACTGGTGGAAGTTCAGCTGTTCCCTGTTCTCCAGTCATCATTATCTCCTTTGTTGCCTTACTCCCACTTGAGAACCCTGTGATGGGGAGTTGGTCATGAGAGATCCAGCTGCTGGATGCAGTTTGTTGTTCTGTGCATCTCATTATATCAGCCAGTCCCTTCCTCTTCTTTCTCAGTGTAGTGTACCATTCATCTCTCTTCCACACCACCAAATGCCATTACTCTAGTCCTGAATCAGCCAGCTGTAGCATATGTTCAGTATTGATGGGGAATATTATTGCCAAAGTGGTGACATATGTGGGTGCTTGGCTTGTAGGGGGATTGCTGGGTCTTAAAGAGTGGTCCATCCATATGTACAGTACAGTATATAAAAAATGTTTGTCTGCCTATCTGTCCTCTGTGGAAATCAAGGGGGTTTCATACAGAACTCTCTAAACGGCTCTGACAGGTGTAACTTTTTGTGACAAGTTTTTTGGTGGTAAGTGGTTGCAACCATCATCTACTCACTTGATGTAGTGCTGCCTACTTCTTTCATGTATCATTCTTTTTATGTTTTCCCTCCTGTCTTCCTATGTCTCCCGTCTTTCCTGTCACTTTTTATTACTCTTCATTCCTTTTCAGATGGTTTTACATCGAGTGACAATCCAAATGGTTTTCTTTAAGTGCAGAAACCATTTACAGTGCAGGGTGGTAACCACATTACCAACCCATACATGCTCCCTATGTGTCAGTAGGTGGGTTGATGAAACAACTGACTCAGAAGACAAACAGCCACCCCTTACATGATCATGGGGTCTGGCTATAGATAGACAAGGCCTTTCAAAAGCAGTTAGATCCAATTTCACCAGTGCCATTTTTAGAACAGCCTTAAGGCAAATTACCATCACAGTGGCCAGGTACTTAGTATCCATCTATCCTTTGTGGGCTGGTAAGGTAACTGTGGAAAACCTGGATGATGATATGGTTTTGTATCCCAGAACAGTCAGTAAATAACCCACCACAGGTTCAAAGACGAAAGTTATGGTGTGTCAGTAAGAACCATAGTTAAGAGCCTCATGACATTAGTACCCTTACTTTTTCTTTACTTTAGGGGCAGAATTAGGTCCATGCACATTCTTTACATAGATTTAGGCATCTTCTGTATATGCAGGTAGGAGGCGGATGGTAACCATCATCCCTGGGAGGTACTGAGGCAGGACATGTGTAAGGATAGAAGCTTAGTAGCTAGTCTTGCACAGCACTCCCAGATGAGGGACTAAGCCTCATTTACATAGCATGTATCTGGTCTGAGATTACTAAACATACACATCTCATATACAAAACTAAAATTTATTTCTCAGGATAGGGGCAGGCAGCTGGCCAGGAACAAGTAAGCTCAGACTTCAGACCTAAATAAGGACTGGGCATTGAACCACTAGAAAATCATGCCCAAACTACTTGTTGGTGGCAAACAAGATCAGCTCAAGCCTAAACCAGTTAATTAATCTGCAAGTAAGTCTCTTTAGGATCTTTCCTCTCCATTACGTTAATTCTGCTGATGCCTGTGAAAGGTGCATACCCAGCCTCAGTCATATCAATGCACTGGTTTTTGAGAAGTCAGAGTTCCTTTTTTTTTTTTTTTTTTCATGGCTGGGTGGGGTGGGTGAAGGCAAGTGGGCAGGATGGTGATTGGATATGATGGACTTCATGAATATGGGAATTGTAGGTCAGCCAGCAGATGAGGCAGTCTTTGTAAGGACGCTCACCACACCAGAGTTGAAATAGGGGGAAAGAGATTCTGAATTGAGTTTTGGATTGGATGAGTGGAACATACTGAGGGAGGTATACCATGTGAAGGTGGGTGATATAGGTAAGCAGGTAAAGTTTAAGAACGGTGGAGCAATACAAAATAAGATAGGCAGAAGGGAGTAAAATGGGGAGAAATATTTTTAGGTGGGGTAGGGTGTGAAGTTATAGGTAGTGTATATGCGGTGGGAAGGTGTAAGCTACGGCTTCCTCTGGATAAATTCACTCAGGGGAAGAAAGAAAAAATGTAGGGGAGAGAGCAAAATTGACTGGGATAGACAGAGGAATGTGGGTGTACCTGTTAATATGGGTGTTGTAGGTGCCATGGTGATCATGCACATTTGATTCCATTTTAGGAAGGTCGATCTTTTCATGTGAAATATAATTTTCCCTGTTTCTTATGCAAATATGGATGACAGGGACATAATTTAGACCATAACTCTCTTTGGGATTATGAAACATAAGTTCCCTATAAAATCTTTATATCATAATCCTTAGAAATAATGTTGCTGCCTACAGTGCGTTCATCTCTGGCATTCCAAGGTAGGGGTCATTTAGTCATGCACGGCTTTCTAACATTTTTTAAGACTTAGATTCTTTACCATTTTGTAGTATACCATTCGCTGGAGTAAGTACCAGAGAAAACGCGACCATGAGAAGGCTAACTTGCTTGTACGATCCTTGTTTTAGCGTGTTCCATACTGTGTTTGTAATTGTACCCGGTATGATCATATCTGACCCACTCATGCGTCGCTGTTTCCCTTTGTTGTCATGTACTCTTCCTGCTTGGCCTTCAGCGACAACGTTCCCCAGAGTGTAGGAGCTTGTTTCTCTCTCTCTATTTATCGCCAGACTTCTTAATCCCGTACGGGGTGGCCACAAACAAAGCTTGTACTGAGTGGTAAAGAATGAATATGATTTATTATTACAGTATTATTTTTTTCTTTTAACCACCGGGATGGAAGGGGGCGTTGAGAGAGAAGAGTTTGCTGTATTACTTGTTGGGTTGAGGGAAAAAAGAAAAAAAAAAAAAACGCCGCACATTCCCTATCTATTACAGGTGGCTTCATGGACAGGGAATAGTGTCAGAATTTATAGAGTAGCCTACTTCAGAATATATATATATATATATATATATATATATATATATATATATATATATATATATATATATATATATATATATATATATATCCCAGACGCCTTAATCCCGTAAGGGGTGGCCATAGACAAATCGCCTCCACGTCGCTGTCCCCCGCCATTTCACTGCCCTGTTCCTAGCTCACCCCCCCCCTCTCATATACCTCTCCACTCCATCCCTCCATTTCATCCTTGACCTCCCCCTCCCTCTCCCCCCGTCCACCTCACTCACACTTCCCTCGTCATTCTCTCACTCTCCATACTCTCCACATGGCCAAACCACCTCAGTGTGCTGCTCCTAACGCTTCCTATCACATCCACATCCACACAACAACGCTCCTTCGCATGCTTATTCGTCAGTCTCTTCATGTGTCTCCACATGCTCCTTTCAAATAACTCATTTCCACTGCTCTCATTCTTGACTTCTGTCCCTCCAACAAGGTCCAAGCTTCACTTCCATAAGTTAGAGTTGGTATCACAGTACTGTCATGTAGTAACTTTTTCACTTCCATGCTCATTTCCCTGTTTCTTATCACTGCTTTCAGGGAATCAGCAACCTTTCTTCCTTGTTGTACCCTTACAAGCACTTCACCCTCCAAACTTCCATCCTTACTCATCACACTACCCAAATACTTAAACGCACTCTCATTTTCCATTTCCTCCTCATCCAACCTCACTGTACATTTACTGACTTCGCTTCTCGAAGACCAAGTTTACTCTTCCCAACATTCACCTTTAGATTCCGTTTCTTACTCTCCCAAACTCATCCACCAAGCCTTGCAGCTTTCTTCATCCTTACTTAACAACACAGTATCATCTGCGAACATCACTACACGGAGTTTCCAAACACCGCGCCCTCTCTCATTAGGGCCACTCCAACATCCACTGCCCTACCTTGTATCTCTTTTATAACCCCATCCATTTACAGATTGAACAACCATGGAGACATGACACATCCCTGTTTCAATCCAACCTTCAAATAGAAAAATTCACTCAGTTCACTATCCACACGCACTGCAACCTTAGCACCCTCATACATACTCTTCACAGCATTCAACAACTTTCCATCTACTCCATATATGCTTAATACTTTCCACAATCCTTGTCTATCCACCATGTCATATGCTTTCTCCAAATCCCTGAAGGCCGCATACAACTTCTCTCCTTTCTCTAGAAACTTTTCCACTAAAGATCTAAGAATGAATATCTGATCCACACAACCTCTTCCCCTTCTAAAACCTCTCTGTTCTTCTCCAACTAATTCCTCTGTTATATTCCTGATTCTGTCAATAAGTATCCTAACATATACTTTTCATATTACACTAAGAAGACAAATGCCCCTTATGATTATCACACACTCCTTTTTCCCCTTTTCCATTGTACAAGGGAATAATTATACCTGACTTCCAATCCTCCGGGATGATATATATATATATATATATATCCTCTGTGGTGCAGCGGTAGAGTATGCATTTCGTACACGGGTGAACCAGGGTTCGCGCCCCGCCAGGGTAATAAACTTTGGGAGTGTTCACCCGGCCACGTACTGCATTGGCGGAAACAAGGGGTGCTGTGTCGCTTACTATAAAGTATGCTTGCACCCAGTCGGCTTGCGCGGGCTGATTACACTTGGTTCACAGACTACACACACATCCAAAGCCACTCCAACCTCACCCTACATACAATCTCTACCAGACAGCCTAAGCCACTTCGTAGAGATACATTGGCTGTATTGTCCCGACTTTCGTCGGGATAGGTCGGTCCTGCAGTGGATACTCAAACAGCTGGTGATGATGTATTTATGTATAGATCTTTATCTACATCTGTCTATCTATCTGCATGTATGTGTGTGCGCGCGCGCACTAACATCATTGGATTCGTCCAATAGTTAGTACTGTATTGGAATCAAGTCGTTATTTAATCACCTGAGGCGATTTACGTTTCTTAGTGCATAGAGAATATCAGTTAAATAGCGTCTGGGATCCGTATTCTTGTCAGTTAAGGAGGCGCCGTATGACATCTCCATTAAAAGATGTGTTCTTATGCAGGTATGTAAGTATTAAAAAACAAGTAAACAGGAAACATGTAAAATAAATCGCAAAGGAAATGTGGCTAACCAAACAGGAATACGGCCCTGGGTCACTTCAACACGCTACTGTGATTGGCGGGCGAGAGTGACGTAATAATGACGTACCTGGGTTGCGTATGTTGGTGTTACCGCGGTGGCACACAAGTTTTCTGTACGTGGGAATCCATGTTGAATGTTATTAGCTTTTATTATTTATGGTGTCGTTGTATGATAATGTGATAGATGTGTATGTAAACTTTTAACAAACATGCCGTTTGAAGAAGGCACCAGAAATAAAATTTGGCACATGGCATTTTCTCTGAGGTTATTGATCTTGAGTCAGCTGTTCTGTGGCCCGTGGCGTATTCTTTTTATATTTCCGTGTTAATTCGAGGTATTCTCTTGTTACACAGCAACAAGCCGTAAACTCGAAGTCAGTCTTTGTGCTGCATCCTACATTTACAGCCAATACAAAGATGAAGTGGCTGGAAGGAAAAGCTCCACGGAAAAAAAAAAAAATGAAAAGATCTAACGGGTCTGGTTGAGGCTCTTCGAGGAAGAAGGGCATAGTGCCTCGCCCTGTGGGAAAGCTTGGACTTTTTTTTTTTTTTTTTTGCAAAATTATCTCGCACGGGAAAAATTGTAAACAATTATACTGCGTTAATCCTCTGCATACGATAACTACTTATCGTATTATGGCAATAATCAAACGAGTTTATTCAGCAAAAATTTTAACCTAACGAGTCAAAGTTTGTTATCCCTTAGTAGAGATCTCTCCTAGGTTGAATGAAATCGTCGGTGATATCAATAAACAAATAGAAATAGGCATCAGGTCCTGAAAGGGTTAACGAGAGAGGTAAGGGATAAAGGGTAAGGAAGACACGTATAGCAAGGGTTAAGATAGGGAAGTAGAGACAGGTCAGCAGGTAAAGTGACCTGAGGAAGTGGCGTGAGAGGTCAAGAAGTAGAATGAGACGTCAGAATGTGTAGTAATGGAGGCCAGATGGTCAAGTGAGATAAGGAATTGGAGTGAGGGAAATTAGAAGGTAGAGTGAGAGGTCAGGAGAGAGCAGTGGGGAGAGCGATCATAGCTTAAAAAAAAAAATCGATGGGAGAGTGCAGAATGAAGAAAGTTATGCTTAAGAATGGGACTGGCAGAAGAGACGAGTGCTGGAAAGAGGCTGGGGAGTGTGAAGACAGCAGGCGTTGATGAAATGTAGCCCGTAGGTATAATTAATGAAATGTAGCGGGGTGGATGGAATGAACTGTTTGCGGAAAATATACCAGGAAGCTTACATGAGTGGAGTTGTAGCAGTGGAGTGGAGTGGAAGAAAGGTTGCGACTGTGCCTTTGGAGAGAGAGGGAGGAGGGGAGGATGCCTGAAGTGAGGTAACTTAATAGTGTTATAGAAAAGTGTTTTGTTAGATGAGTGGAAAAGGTATAGCGAGTGAAGAAAAGGATAGCAGATGATGTATGGATTTAACATTTGTAGGAAAGCTTTAGTGAAGGAATGTGAAAAGGACTCAAGTATTTATAGCATTCTTGGTTCTTGGGGAAAAAAAAAAATGACACTGATCAGACGGGGATTATGGAAGATGCTACATATTTTTGTGTGGGTCGAAAATTGGTCATTTCTCGACATGATGGATTTGTCTTTCTTTTTTCTTGGTACAGTATTTTCAGGCAATTGTGTTCAGCATAGGAGAGCGACGGAAGATGTTAAAGAAGGCTGTATCTAATCCCTCCATTTCCTATTGTGTCTCTCAAGTTGATGAAAATCGTCTAAATGAAAATAGTCTAAGATAACAAAAATCAACATAAAACGTGTCATCGGAAGGAAGGCTGTAAAAGTGTTGAAGATGGCAGTGAAACGTGTGGGAGTGGATGAGTGTCAGTGCTGGAGTGTGGCAAGGTTGTGTGATCCCTCGTGATTGTTCAGTACACACAAGTGGCTGGGATTATTAGATGCCAAAACAAGAGTTGTGGATAGAGCAAAGAAAGCGGTGATGAAAGGTGACGGATGGAGTATTTATTTAAAAGCCGATGTGTGGGGATGATGCTTTGTTGCTTGCTAATGGTGAACGGAATCCTTGCAGACCAGTTCGGAATTTTATTAATGTTTTGAAAGGCGAGATCCGAGGGTAAATGTACCTAAAAGTAAAGTAATGGTTGTTGAGAGAGGCGGCTTAGTCTGCTGTGAGGGTGGATGGAGAGAAATTTAGGTGGAAGATTTTGAGTATCTAAGTGCAGTGGTAGAAAAGAAAGTGGAGATTACAGTGGCATATGGAAGAAGTGTGGATGGTGCTATGAAGGCCTTGATAGTGTCTTCATTAACGTGTAGGTGTGAGAGGCTGACATGGCATGAGTCTGTTCATAGTGAGAGCAGTGGAAATATGGCTGTCAAGTATTATTGATGGATTGCATAAGTTGGTCAGTATAAGAAGTGTTGAGACTCTTGAAGGATGTGGAGTAAGGAAGTCTGTTGTCCGGTGGGTAGAAGTGGGCGTGCTTAGATAGCATGATCACATCTAGGCTGCTGAAAAGGGTATATGTGAGTGAATTTGGTAGTGGGAGGTGTAGAAGACTGAGACTATAGCTAAAAATGGACAGCGAGGAATGGAAGTAGAGGTGGAGAAGAATGAACAGAAGCTGGAACTAGACGAATGGGATGTAAATGGTGATGCGCATGACAAGGGTCGCACTCCCCATGGTAGTCAACGGAATGGCCCTGTTTCAAAGGCGTTTTTTAAACATGTATTTAAAAAAAATTGTGGCTTTTCTTTTTTCTTCTGTGAAGCGCAGCCAAAATATCCAAAGCTTGGATGACCATTTCACTGTGTATTGTGCAGACGATTCTACTTCTGTTCCTTTTCTTTCCTAGTTCTTTGTCCAACCCACTGATTATTTTTAGGGCTGGAGGATGATAAAATTATTTAATTATATTTGGATTGTTTCAGATGAGACTGAAATAGACGTGATGGAGGAAGGAGAAAGTAAGGGAAGCCTGATGAACGCAACGAGACTACCATGGCAGGACATGGACATGGAGAAGCCAGTTCGGTCCACCTTCACTCTTTGTACCAGGTATGTGTTTTGTGTGTGTGTGTGTATATATATATATATATATATATATATATATATATATATATGTATACTGTATATAGGTTATGTGTGTTATGCGTGTGTGTGTATATCTCTGTCTTCATCCATATCTATCTATCTATATCCTTCTGTCCATCTGTCTGTCTGTCTACAGGCAATGGAAATATCCTTGGGAGAGTGGAGTGTTATAATGAAGAAAAAAACAGCATTCGATAGAGCATCTTGTGTATTTGGCACGACAGTTTCGGAGACAACGTTAAGCCATCATCAGGCAATCGACGAGTTAAAAGAAACAGCATGTGGAAATAGTTTCAAGCGGTTTAAAGAGTTCATTATAAAAACAAAACACAAAACAACATAAAATTATCAGTAATTAAATGAGCTGGTCAGTCAGTCAATAATAAAAATGTAAAAAAGTCAGTACAAATAAAGAAGCTGATCCAATAAAACCAAGAAAAGGGACAAGGGGGGGGAAAGAAACTTTAAAAAACAAGCTATTGCTCCTGGCAGTTAAAGATTGCTTCTTTTTTTGCAGACAATTGTACACACAGGTGGATGGAGTTGCGATGGGTTGTCCTTTAGGTCCTACGCTCACTAATCTGTTTTTATCACATTACGAAATCATTTGGTTGGATCAGTGTCCTTCAGAATTTAAACCCTTGTCATATTGTCGTTATGTGGACGACACATTTATTCAGAGATGTGTCGTCCACAGACCGTCCACATTGTGTCAAGTTTCTTACATATGTTAATGCCAAGCATGGTGATATATGATTGACATCAGAGAATGAGTCCAGCGGAGTGTTAGCTTTTCTTGATATCATGGTTGAAAACTGTAATGGCTCCTTCTCTGCATCTGTGTACAGAAAACCTACATTCACTGGCTTAACTACTTTTTCTTTTTTTCATAAAAGGGACATAATCCTCACTTTAGTTACCAGAGCCTTTCATATTTCTTCTAGTTTTTCAAATCTTCTTTCAGAGCATCAGTTTCCTTAAACTAACCCTTTTGGCTAATGGTATCAGCTGAGTTTCTCTGATGTGTGCATTGGTCAACAGCTGACCAACTTATTGCACGCTAAGCAACATATCACGTCAGTCTAAAGAGCCGCTGTATATTTTTCTTTGTGCTTTACCAGTAAGAGTAGTTTTTCCACCAAAAATAAAATAACTAAATTACTACGAGAATTCTAACCCCAAATAAATATTAGGGTTATTTTTAAGCATAATCGTACTGTAAGGTACTTTAGGTTCAGAGATACTGTGCCTGCAGAACTACAGGCATGTGTAGTTTATTAGTACACGTGTCATTGCTGTAATGCAATATACATTGGCAAAACTAAGAGCCAGCGAAGGTTTCGTATCATTGAACACTTGGGGCGATCTGTGAGAACAAACAGGCCATTAACCAAACTACCACATAGCAAAATACGGAAACATTCCTTAGAATCTGACCATCCCATCCACCTTGACTCCTGTCCTCACTGCTAGCGCGAATGAGGCGGAGTCGAGTCCCTGTTGTCGGTGCAGCACAGGCCGCCACGTAGCCAGCAATGAGACTTCCCTTGAGCTCTTGTATTTTTAATATAAGCCGCCTAATATAGTACTTTATCTGTGGACTTTATATTACTTGGCTTTTTTTTTTTTTTTACCATGTCCTTTTTCTTGGCCTTATTCGATTTACTTCTTGATTTGTACTGACATTTTTTACTTATTTTTATTATAGACTGACTAGCTCATTTAATTACTTATACTTTTATGTCGTTTTGTGTTTATTTTTTATGAGCTTTGTAAATTCCTTGCAACTCTTCCCACATGATGTTTCTTTTAACTTGTAGCTTGCCGGATGCTGGAGTAGGAACCGTATGAAAATAACTAAAGGAATGGTAGCTTCTCAGTGGAAAGGAACCAACTAATTTCACTCATTAAAAAAAAAAAAAAGCAACAACGCATCTGCAGTTAAATGGGAGTTAAGTGCAAGAATAAATAAATAAATACATAAATAAATAAACGAGTATAATTAATGGTGTAGATACATAGATACTGGGAATCACGACAAGAGGATGAGAGGAAAGATTATTATTATTATTATTTTTTTTCTTATTAGCAGACAAGGGAATAATTCACTGCTAACTGTATCCTTTGACGTGTGTGTGTGTGTGTGTGTGTGTGTGTGTGTGTGTGTGTGTGTTATTCAGTTTGGAGAGACTTTTCGAAGTGGAGGGGTTAGGAATAGCCATGATTAGCCCCCTCACATACACTTCTTTAACTCCTTCACTACAATATTTTTTTACATTCTTTTTCTGACGATCACCTTAAGCTTAGGAGAGATTTTTAGAGTCTGATGGGTTAAATCCAGCCATAATTAACTCTGAAGTACAAGATTCTCACTAAATTTAACACTCGTATTGTAATTTGGGTTTAGTAAGAATAAAAGATACATATACGTTATCGAATTGAAAGGATTAAAGTTTAATAAAATCATAAAGTTCTGCCACCTTAACTTGGCCCAGGTTTTCTTCCATTTGTAGTTTTTTTTTTTTTTCACGTAATTCAATGATAGAGTAAGACAGTGCTACGGCCCTACATCCATTCCGTAGCACTTCTTTGTGACTAGTACCGCTTTCTAGTGTTGATCTCTTGTGTCGGCTCATCATTCAAGAGAGATTGTAAGTTAAGACCAAGGTAAAGAGTATAGTAGCCGGGCACGGTAAATAAAAAAGACGTTCTCGTGCTGAAAGGGTTAATGCTTTCACTACTCCCTCCCCCATCCTATCCCCGGCGGCTCCCCCCTCCACCTTCTACGGTGTATCTCCCCTTCTCCTGTCTTCTCCTTCCCCCCTATGTTTTTCCCTTCTCCTCCCCCCTGTCGTCCTCCTATTCCTCTCTGCCCTGTCGCCCTCCTATTCCCCACCCCCGTCATCCAACAATCTTCCTTTCCCTCCCCCCTGCCTTCCCCCATCCCAACCTCTCTCCCTCTCTCCCTGTGTCTTTCTTCCATACTCCCCCTTCACCTGTCGTCTTCCCCTACCCCTCTCCTTCCCATTGCATTCCCCACTCGTCCCTGTCTTCTACCCCTCCCTTTCCCGGTGCATTCCCCCCCCCTCCTTCCCCAGCGTCTCCCCCCCCCAGCCCTCCCGCCATCACGTGACCCCCGTTGACCCAGTGCCGTTATATGTGTATCCTGGTGGTTGACCCTTGACCTCCCCCCTCCACTCCCTTACCCTCCTCTCCCTCCCCCCAACTCACCTTTCCTGACCCCCTTCTAGTATACCCTTTCATTTTCTCCCCCACTTACCATTTCATTCTCTCCCTCTTCCATTTTCATTCTCCCTCTTCAACCACTCCATTCTTTCCTCCCTCTACCTCCTTACCCTTCCGTTCCCCCTTTCCCTCTTCCCTCCTGCCTCCCTCACCCCCTGTTCTCATCTCCCCTCATTCTCCAACTTGTAGTACCCATTCGGTCCCTCCCCTTCTCTTCTACCTCTTCATTCTATCCTCCCCTGCGTCTTCATTCTCCCCTCCCACCATCTCCTCATTGCCCTCTCCCTACCTTCTTATCTAACTTTCCATTCTTCCCTAGCCTTCCCTTATCCTCTTACTTCCATACTCCCCTCCCGTGACCTCCCCATTCCTCCCTGTTCATTTTTCCCTCCTCCTTCCTTTACCCTACCCCTCACCTCCATACTCCCCTCCCCCAACCCTCCTCCTCGTACCCTTTCAGTCTCCCCCACTTCTTCAATTTTCTCTCCCCCATCCTTTCCCCTACCCCTCCTGATACTCCTTCTCCCCTCCCACAACCCCTCCTGATACTCCTTCTCCCCTCCCCTCTGTTCCTCTTCCTTCCCTTCCTCGCCCCTCACCCTCACTCATTCTGTTTCATTCTTTGCCTCCTCCTTTTTCTATCTTTCAGAAATGCTAGTGACGTATGCATCTCATGATCTTTCTTCCTTTTCATTCTTCCTGCCTCACAGATTTGTATTATTGTCGTTATTGTTTTATGAGAGAGAGAGAGAGAAATGGCGACGGGTATGAGATGAATGGTGAGAGGTAGACTATTCCCAGCGCTGTTTGTTATTAGTGAACCGGATCTCCGTAGACTGGCTTGGGTTTTGTGAAGTTTTTTTGAGCAGTGTCGAGGTGTGAAAGTTAATGAGGATAAGGAAAAAATGATAAATTTTGAAACGAGGTGACACAGAGGCTTGTATTCTCACCACCTCTTCCTTACCGATTAATTTTTGGATATGGCAGGTTAATATCCTTTTGTACCTTATTTATGCAGAGTATGGCGAAGTTTGAAGGATTTATGTAACCCAGAATAGGACAGTAAGGTGTACCGAGCAAAATAAATTGCTTAGGAAAGGGTGTTGGGGAGCTTCCTTAAACGACGAGAATACGGGGTAGGAGAGACTTAATGTGGATTATTTTGAGTACGTCGGTGTATTATTAATAATAATAATAATAATAATAATAAAAGACTAATATGAAGAGGAAGTGAAGAGAGTAGAGTGGTTCAGGAAAAAAAAAAAATGGACTGATGCCGTATAGACTTTGATACGAAAAAGACTGATACAAAACAGCATTCAAAACAGACTGATACAAAACAGGATTCAAAACAAACTGATACAAAACAGGATTCAAAACAAACTGATACAAAACAGGATTCAAAACAAACTGATACAAAACAGGATTCAAAACAAACTGATACAAAACAGGATTCAAAACAAACTGATGCGAAACAGGATTCAAAACAAACTGATACAAAACAGGATTCAAAACAAACTGATACAAAACAGAACTGAGTTGGTACGGTGGATGCAAGGAGGGTGTGTGTGTGTGTGTGTGTGTGTGTGTGTGTGTGTGTGTGTGTGTGTGTGTGTGTGTGTGTGTGTGTGTGTGTGTGGAAGTGTAATAATGGCTGCTTTTTTTTTTTATGTGAGATTTTGAAATGACGTGAGTTTCAAAAATAAACAGAGAGAGCAGCGGAGATGGGGCTGTTGAGGAATACATGTGGTTTACGTAAGTTGGATAGGATAAGAAATACGGAGATTCTTGAAAGACGTAGAGTGAGGAAGTGTACTGAGTGAAGGGTAAAGGAAGGTGTGCCAAGGCCTTACGATAGCACAGGTAAGGGAAATAATATCCCAGCGATAGGTAGGATAGAGTACGAGAACGCAGGTAAGGAAATGATTAGCGATAGAAAGGATGGATGAAATACTGTGTGTATGGGGATGCGCATGATAAGGGCTGCATTTTTTTTTTTTTTTTTTTACGTGCTAGTCAGTGGAATCTCTCTCTCTCTCTCTCTCAGGTGAATAAAAATCGCCTGAAAATCGAAAGAGTTAGTGAAGTTGGTATCTTGGTGGAGATTGTGCCCAGCCTCTTCAGTTCAGTCCAACTCCATTCGCCTTTTTTTTTTTTTTTATACTTCTAGCTTCGTCTGTTCATAACCAACCTTTTTTTTCCCCTCTTTTTTTTTAATCCGTCCTCATTCAAATTATCTCTTATCCTTGCAAACTCATAATCATTTTGTTTTCATGTATTCAACCCCATTCATTTTCCGATTGCAAGCTTCCTCAGTGCATTACCAAATTTTTCTATCCAGGCCCACCCATTTTCTGTCTTTGCGAGCTTTTTTCTCCATTTTTCTTTTCTTTAACAGACCTCATTCATTCTCTACCTCTACAAGATTCGTCCGTCCGCAACCAAACTTTTTTATATATTTTATTTCACTTCACCTAAACCAGGTAATAGTCTGCTTCTACGAGCTGCCTGCCTCCCAGACGAGGTTTAAATTATTCTTAACTTTAAATCTAACCCCTCAGTTTCTCCGTCTGCAAATTTCCTCCGTCATTAAGCACGTCATATTTATCTTGTTTATCTATCTTGTTTATTTCCTTACTCTGCCAGCTTTCTTAGTCCTTAATTATCTTTCTTTCTTTCTTTTTCTTACGGCTTTCTTTCTTTTGTCCTTTCTTCTTTCAATGTTTTCCTTTCTCTTCCTTTCCCTCTTTCTTTTCTCATTCTCTTTCTTATCTTTATTTCTTTATTCTGGTGTCGTCGCCTTGCTTACCACACGTATTCACGCGGCATCTCGCATCTTCCTTCATATGCCCTTTTTTCTTTTTTCTTTTTTTCTTTTTTCTTTTTTTTTTTTACATTTCCCGTATCGTGCTGAATGGTCGCGTCTGCCGCCTAAGCCGATTCCCTGAAAATGAATTCGACTAACCCTTTGCATCCCCTCCCCCCTCCGCTGGTTCCCCTTCAGTTAACCTCTTCAGCCCAACGACGGATTTAATGGTTTTGAGAGAGAGAGAGAGACTTCATTAACCCCTTCACTTCAAGACATCCTCCTTAAGCCGATCTGTCTTGTGGCTTTACTTTTTTTTTTTTTTTTTTTTTTTTTCTTACGCTTGCTTTCTGAGACGATTTTATTTGGCTAAGGAGATGCTTTTTTCCTTGAGCTGGAGGGGTTAGACGTAGCTTTAATTAATCCCTTCACTAACTGACGTCTTAAGCTGAATAAAATCGTCTGGTGGTGGTGGCCCTACAGACGATTATGTTAATTTTAGGAGAGCCTGTTCAACCTGGAGGGATTGGATACAGCCCTCATAAACCCCCCTTTCATTACGTCACTGTTGGGCTGAATGAAATCGTCTGAAGCAAGAATACAACACGAAATACCTGGCTGGAGTGAAGGGGTAAATAAGATAAAATAAAATAAAATAATGTATCGCTCTCCAGAATTAATCCCCATGTGAGAGGGGAAAATCCAGGGCTGGGATTTATGAACGGATTTAATTATTCGAGGGGGTTTGATATCCTAATTAATCCCCTCAGAGCAGACATCTCGAAACTTTTAAGAAAATCGTCTGTAACTAGGTAGGATAAAATGGAAAAAAATGTTATCGAACTGAAGGGGTTAAAAATGAGGAATGCAGTGCGTCATCGTGCTGAAGAGGTTAACAGTGACTGAGTGGAATGCATACCGAGAATCACACCGGCATACCGAGAATCACACCAGCATACCGAGAATCACACCAGCATACCGAGAATCACACCAGCATACCGAGAATCACACCAGCATACCGAGAATCACACCAGCATACCAAGAATCACACCAGCATACCGAGAATCACACCAGCATACCGAGAATCACACCAGCATACCGAGAATCACACCACAACAGCACACCGAGAATCACACCAGCATACCGAGAATCACACCAGCATACCAAGAATCACACCAGCATACCGAGAATCACACCAGCATACCAAGAATCACACCAGCATACCGAGAATCACACCAGCATACCGAGAATCACACCACAACAGCACACCGAGAATCACACCAGCATACCGAGAATCACACCAGCATACCAAGAATCACACCAGCATACCGAGAATCACACCAGCATACCAAGAATCACACCAGCATACCGAGAATCACACCAGCATACCGAGAATCACACCAGCATACCGAGAATCACACCAGCATACCGAGAATCACACCAGCATACCAAGAATCACACCAGCATACCAAGAATCACACCATTTTACCGAGAATCACACCAGCATACCGAGAATCACACCAGCATACCAAGAATCACACCAGCATACCGAGAATCACACCAGCATACCAAGAATCACACCAGCATACCAAGAATCACACCAGCATACCAAGAATCACACCAACATACCGAGAATCACACCAGCTCATACAACTAAAATCAATAATCCCTTTACACGTGGGGATTGAAATGAGAAAAGGCTGATTTCCAGACTTTTAAAACTAGATTCTAACGCCATCTAACGCGATAGTGTATAGAGGATAATTTAGGAAGGCTGAATTGGTTTTGTGTGTGTGTGTGTGTGTGTGTGTGTGTTTAGCCTGGCACCTCGGTTTATAAGATTATTATTGTTGTTATTACTATTATTATTATTATTATTATTATTATTATTATTATTATTATTATGAGAGAGAGAGAGGGGGGGGGAGCAAACTTTGAGAATGAGGTAATGTCAAAGGTCAGAGTTTAAGAGCAGGACAGCAGAGGTTGAGGTCAGAGGGAGCATGGCACGTGTGGTTAGCCCCGTCTGCACGAGGAGAGAGAGAGAGAGAGAGAGAGAGAGAGAGAGAGAGAGAGAGAGAGAGTACATCTAACACTCCAAGGTTGAATTAACTTGTGTGGTGACAGCAAAGGAAAAAAAATAAATGGCATCATCGCAGTGAAGTGGTTAGTACGCGTGAAGATAGGACAAAGCAGGAAAGGAAACAGGAAAGGTCAGAGTATAGCAGAATTCTTAAGATGATGATGATGATGATAGGTCAGATTATAGCCAATTCCTGTAGATGATGATGATGATGACAGTGATGTTAAATCGTCAAGGAAACGGGGATGCCAGGAATAACATGCCAGCGTAAGGACAGGTATGGAAAGGCAGGAGAGGACAGGTGAGGCAGGAAAAGACTGAGAAGGTCGAAGGATGGCAGTGTTCTGAGGCAGGATAAGACAGGACAAAATAGGGACAGGAAAAGACAGAGGGGAAGATTAGACTATTACCTGACAGACTGGGGAGGAGGGACGATAAGAGAACAAGGGCAGGTGAGACAGGACAGGTGAGGGAAGGCCAGAAAGGGTAAGAAAGATTGAATATGACAACATTCTAAAGATGATGATGATGATGGCACAAAGATAGACAGGCGAGGGGGAAGCATTTCTCCATAAGGACAGGTGAAGCAGGACAAGATAGATTAGGGCAGGACAGGTGCAGCAGGACAGGACAGATGAAGCAGGATAGGACAGGTGAGGCAGGACAGGCCAGAACAGGACAGGAACAGCAGCGTGGGCGGCGGGAGGGAGCGGCGGGCGGCGTGGTGGCGGCGTGGGTGTGTGGCGAGGACTGAGGCAGGCAGGCAGGCAGGCAGGAGGGGTGAGGCACGAGGGGGAGGAGGGAAGATGGTGAGGCAGGGGGAAGAAGGATGGAGGGAGAGGAAGGAGGGGTAGTGGCGAGGCAGAGGTAGGGATGAGGCAGCAGGGGGTGGGGTAGGCAGGGGTGAGGCAGGAGGGAGGCAGTCAGTTGCGGCCAGACTGCCAGTTGCGACGCGGCCACCACACACTCTTCACACCCGCCGGACTTCTAGCAAGAACGGCACCCGGAACAGCATCCGATAACAGACCCGTGAGACCCGATAGCCGACCCGTGGGACCCGACAGCAGACCCGTGAGACCCGATAGCCGACCCGTGAGACCCGATAGCAGACCCGTGACGCCCGATAACAGACCCGTGAGATCCGATAGCCGACCCGTGACGCCCGATAAGAGACCCTTGACGTCCGATAATATAACTGTGTGACCCGATAAAACCCACTGATACCCACCCGATAAGACTCATGATACCCGATAAGACCCGTCACACCGAGAGTTACCAAACACATTTAATATTATACTCTTGAGACCCCGTGTTTTATCTGTCGGATCCGTCAAAATATAACTGAACCGACAGCATATCCATTGTCGAATCCGCCGAAATAGAGACCCGATAGAGGATCCGATACTATGCTCGTAAAACCCAGTGTTACCTAACCCTTTTAATTTTCATATCGGTGAGATCCGACCCTATCTTTCACAGCTGTCAAAAAAAAAAAAAAAAAAAAAAAATCCTTTTTTTTTTTTTTTTTTCTTCTTTTTTTTAATCTGTCAAAATGGAGGTACCCGATAAAATACCTTGAAAATATATTGGTACCCGATTGAGGATCCGATATTTATCCCGTCAACAGACCCGACCCGATATATCAGTCAACATGAGCGTATTTATCACCTCAGTCCGTCGAGATACCAAGAACCAACCCAACCCAGACTGAACCCACCCGAACCCAACCCAACCCAACCCAACCTAAACCCAACCCAACCCAACTCAACCCAAACCAAACCCAAACCCAAACCCAACCCAACCCAACCCAACCTAAACCCAATCCAACCCAACCCAACCCAACCCAAACCCAATCGAACCCGCCCGAACCGAACCCAGCAAACCCGCGTTCACTTCCTCTTACGCAACCCTTAAGTGAACCCATGGTGACCTTTCCCGGAAATTGCATAATCTTTGGCTCATTACTGGGTGTGATTTTGATTATAGTAATACTGTGGTAATCATCAGGAAGTGCTAGTGTTGTTATTATTATTATTATTATTATTATTATTGTTGTTGTTGTTGTTATTAGTGGTGATGGTGTTATTGTTGTTGTTGCTATTATTATTATTATTATTATTATTATTATTATTATTATTATTATTATTATTATGCTTAGCGGGTAGTGCTGCAACTAGGGAAGGAAGGGAGTTAGTATTAAAGCGGTGATACGGTGTTATATTTACTTGCCACCACGACACTACTGACGAGCGGGACAGTACTTGCGGCACGGGACCTGTCAAATACTCCAACCTTAAGTACGTGTGACCGTCTGACAGTGACCGTGGGAAGTAGCGGTGATGACTTTGGACATTGACTACTTTAAGTTCTCGTGATAACCTACGATAGTGACCATTGTGACTTCTCTAAATTTCTGACTGTTTTTTTCTTTGTATTTTCGACAGTGCCAGTTTGAAGTGATCGACAGTGCCCATCGTAAATGCTAGTGATCGTGGACAGTGCCACTTTCAAAGAGCAGTCATAAATTTCATTGTTGATGAGAATACTGACAGTGCCAATTTTACTTAACAGTTACCACTCTAAGTACAAGGAAAACCACTGATAGTACATGTGCGTTGTGTAGCAGTGAAACCTTTGAGAGTACCTGTGTGTAAGTACTAGTAATACCCTTGACAGTACTTGGGAAAAAAGTGGAAGTACCTCCCCGTGGACTATCAGGCAGTGCTTGTGTTGCAGTACTAGTAATTCTTCTGATAATACTTGTTAATAGTGTCAGTCGGTATTCATAAAGTACCAGACAGTGCCCATGTGTTAGTAATACCTTTGACAGTACCGTACACAGGCATAGAGGAGAATAGTACATAGTCAAAGAGGGGAAGTACCCATGTGTCAAAGCCCGTGAAGTGTCAGACAGTGCCCTTTGTATCATCAAGTACTGCCTTTGACAGTGCCCGTAAAGTGTCCCAGAACTAATGTATCACTAAATAAAACCTTCGGCACTGACCCCTTGCCCATACCCCCCCACCCACATGGCCACAACCCCCTAAAGGAAAGTACCCCCCCCCCCAGCGTGGCCAGTGACAGTGCCAGTGCCCGGACCATGCCCCAGGACCAGTGCCTGCCCTCCCATCCGCCACCATGCCTAGCACCATAAGAGGTAAGGCAGCTGCATGGCACTTTATGGCACTCTGTGTGTGTGTGTGTGTGTGTGTGTGTGTGTGTGTGTGTGTGTGTGTGTGTGTGTGTGTGTGTGTGTGTATGTGTGTGTGTGTTTGTCACGTGTTATTGCCTCTCCTACTTTCGTACATCTGGCACTTTCTCTGTTTCCTTCATTCCGTGTGTTTTTTTTTTTTTTCGCATTTCCTTTCCTACTTCCTTACATCTGACACTTTTCCTTATATATCTGAGTACTTTCTTAAATCTGGTACTTTTCATTTTTTTTAGGGTCTCTTATTTTCTTTCCTTTTTTTTTTTTTTTGAAGGGGGGGGGTCCTGACAAATTTCTCTGACAGGTTTTACTCTCTTCATCAACAGCTTTCTTCATTATATATATCGTGCTAATATTCTTTTCTTACTTTCCTTTTTCCATGTCAGTTTTTTTTTTAATATCTTTGGGTACTTTCATTTATTATTTTTTTGGATTATGTATTTTGGTATTTTCCGCGACTGATATTTTTCTTACCCTCTTCTCTATTTGTGTGTGTGTGTGTGTGTGTGTGTGTGTGTGTGTGTGTGTGTGTGTGTTTAATAGTACTTCTTTTTCTGTGTGTAAATTAACCATGTGTTTTTTTTTTTGTATGCCTGCTTCTGTCCTTGCTCCCGTCACTTTCTTTACGTCTGTCACTTTCTTTTGTCCTGGCATTTTCCTTTATCAGTTAATTTATATTTTGTGCCTCTACTTGTCACTCTCCTTAACATTACTACTTTCCATGTCACTTTCATTATCACAAGTACTTTCCATGTCACTTTATATATACTGACTTTCTTACCAGCCCCTCTCCCTACCCCTGTCACCTACCCTCCTGTCACTTACCCATGACAGTAACTTTAGCCTTGTCACTGTCTTTTTCCCCAGTTACTTTCCTTACCTGTCACCTTCCTCATCCTTTCTACCTCCCTTACCCTTTTCACTTTCCTTCCCCTTGTATAATTGCCCTGTCACTTTTCATATCCCTGTCCTTCCTTTGCCACCCTGCCACCACTATACCAACGCTGCCACCATCTGCCATCACTCTACCACCCTTAATAGCCCTCCCATCACCCTGCCACCCCTGTACCCTCTCTGCACCACTCTGCCACCAGTGCACCGCCTCTGCCAACACTGTACCACCTTTCCATCACCGTGGCACCATCACCATGCTCTCGTCTGCCACCAGCCTGCCATCATAGTGCCACCATATAGCGTAAGGTGTACACAGTGCCGTCGGGAGTAAACAGTGCCGGTCGCGGTGTAAACAGTTCCTCCCTTACCTCGCTAATTTACCTCCACCTTGTACAGGTGTGTTCACGTGTTTTATTGTATGGAGGCTTAAACTATCTCACTTCCGTTCTCTCCTCTCCTCTCCTCTCCTCTCCTCTCCTCTCCTCTCCTCTCCTCTTCCCCTCCCCTTTCTTCCTTTCCCTTCCGTCCCCTTCCCTTCTCTTTCCTGCCCAATTAATTCATACTTACCTAAATGTGTACCTCATCTCAGTTCAGTTGATATATACTGTATACATGCACCTACCTCTTTATTTTTCTTCCCTTCACATCCCTTCCGTTTCCTTCCATACCCCTTCCCATCCCTTCGCTGCCCTTTCCTTCACTTCCA
>NC_137063.1:45157345-45234845 GCF_032717465.1 Coenobita brevimanus | reverse complement strand
GATGGTGGTAGTTGTGGTAGGGGGATTGTGGTAGGGTCGATGGTTGTAGTTGTGGTAGGGGCGATGGTGGTAGCTGTGGTAGGGGGACTGTGGTAATTGTTGTAGGAGCTTTGGTGGTAGTTGTGGTAGGTGGCGATGGTGGTCGTTGTAGATGGCGATGGTGGTAGTTGTGGTAGATGGCGATGGCGGTAGTTGTGGTAGGTGGCGATGATGGTAGTCGTGCTAGGTGGCGATGGCGGTAGTTGTGGTAGGTGGCGATGGCGGTAGTTATAGGTGGCGATGATGGTAGTCGTGGTAGGTGGCGATGGTGGTAGTTGTGGTAGGTGGCGATGTCGGTTATTGTGGTAGGTAACGGTAGTGGTAGTAGATGTGGTAGTACATAGTGGTAGTTGTGGTAGGGCATGTTGGTAGTAGTTATGATTGGTTACAGTGGTGGTAGGTGGGAATGGTGGTTGTAGATGTGGGATGGTGGTAGTGATGGATTGTTAAAGCGAGGGACGACACACGGAATGGTGGTAGTTGTGGTAGTTATTGTGGTAGATGTGGGCGTGATGGCGGTAATTGTTGCGTTATGCGTTTAATTGTGGTTGTTTACGTGGTGATGCTGGTAGTTGTGGTTGGTGACGATGATGGTAGATGTCGTTGGTGACGATGATGGTAGTTGTGGTTGGTGACGATGGTGTTAGTTGTGGTTGGTGACGATGGTGGTAGTTGTGGTAGGTGACGATGGTGGTAGCTGTGGTTGGCGACGATGGTGGTAGCTGTGGTTGGTGACGATGGTGGTAGCTGTGGTTGACGACGATGGTGGTAGTTGTGGTTGGCGACGATGGTGGTAGTTGTGGTTGGTGACGATGGTGGTAGCTGTGGTTGGTGACGTTAGTGGTAGTTGTGGTAGGTAGCAACGGTGATGGTTGGAGTAATGGTGGTAGTTGGGTGAATTGTGGTAGTTGTGGATGATACTGGTAGTTGTGATCCGTGGCAATCATGGTAGTTGAGCTAATGGTGGTAGATGACAATAGTGGTAGTTTTGGTTGGTGGTAGTAGTGGTAGTTGTGGTAGGTGACAATAGTGGTAGTTGTGGTTGGTGGTAGTAGTGGTAGTTGTGGTTGGTAGAGCAGCTGATGTTTACCCTCAACCCACTTGTATACCTACCTACCTACTTATTATCTTTCATACCTCTCTCTCTCTCACTCTCTCTACCTACCTACCTACTTATCTTTCATACCTCTCTCTCTCTCTCTCTCTCTCTCTCTCTACTTACCTACCTACCTACCTACCCATTTATTATCTTTCATACCTCTCTCTCTCTCTTTCTCTCTCTCTCTCTACTTACCTACCTACCCACTTATTATCTTTCATACCTCTCTCTCTCTCTCTCTCTATCTATCTATCTATCTATCTATCTATCTATCTAACATAATCGAAGTAGAAACAGATCGATACATAAATACAAACGAGAGAGAGAGAGAGAGAGAGAGAGAGAGAGAAATGTTAAAAAGTGGACAAAATATTATTAGATAGATTAGATAGAAAGACAGCGCTCAAGTGAGATTTGTCGTCATGGTATCCGCGTCAGTGCTGGTTGACGGGATGGTGGTAGTTCCGATGGTGGTAGTTGTGGTTGGTAATAGTGGTTGGCGGTTAGGTTGGTAGATGTAGTGGTCATGGTGGTGGTTGGTGCGATGGTGGTAGTTGTTGTTGGTATTAATTTTGGTGACTTGTGGTGGTGGTAGTTGTGGTAGATTGGTAATATTGGTAGTTAAGGTGGTAGTTGTGGCTGGCTATGGTGGTGGTAGGAGCGATGGTGGTAGTTTTGGTAGGTAATTTTGGTGGGTAAGGTGGTAGTGGTGGTTGTAATGAAGGTAGTTGTGGTAGATAATAAAAGTGGTTGAGATGGTAGTTGTGGTCGAGGTGCTGGTAGTTGTGGTGACGGTGGTAGTTGTGGTAGCTGCGGAGACTAGTAATTGCCTGGATGTTGGTTGTTTTGGGAGTTGATTGTGGTAGTTAAGGTAGTTGTGGTACTTTCAATTGTTTTTTTCCTCCTCCTCTCTCTCTCTCTCTCTCTCTCTCTCTCTCTCTCTCTCTCTCTCTCTCTCTCTCTCTCTCTCCACTTTGTGTAAATACCCAAGAATGGAGTAAGGAAGTGAAGAGAGAGAGAGAGAGAGAGAGAGAGAGAGAGAGAGAGAGAGAGAGAGACAGACAGAGACAGAGACAGAGAGAGAGGAGGAAGCCAAAAGTTACATTGCAGACAGGTAAAGATAAAATTAGATACAAAAATAATATCCTTCTTCCCACTCCTTTCCCCTCTTCCTCTTCCTGTTTCTTCCTTATTTTTCTTCCTTTCTGTCTTTTTTCTTCTTTTCTTCCTCCGGCTCAGTCATTCCTCCTACTCCTTCCTTCTCCTCTTCCTCATGCTTTCATTCTTCCCTTTCCTTCCTTCTTTTTCTTTCTTCCCTTCCCTCTTCCTTCCTGTTTTCCTCCCTTTCTCTTCTTCCTTCCTTGCGTCTCCCTCCTCTGTTTTACTCTTTCGTCTCCCATTCTTATTTCCTTCTTCCTTTTTCTTTCCTTCCTCCATGTGCTCTTTCATCTTGCCTCTCATTAATTTTTTTCTCCTTCCCACTCCCTTCTCTTCCTGTCTCTCATTCATTCCTTCTTTCTCCTTCACTTCTGCCTTTGCCTTCATTCTTCCCTTTTTGCATTACTTCCACCTTTTCCTTCATTCATTCATCTCTCTCTCTCTCTCTCTCTCTCTCTCTCTCCTTACTTCCTTCCCTCATTTCCTCTTCATATTCCCTCCCATTCTGTCCTCCTTTCTTTTTCCCGTCTGCATCCTTACATTACTGCTCATATTCCTCTCTCTCTCTCTCTCTCTCTCTCTCTCTCTCTCTCTGGTTTCTTTACTTTCTCCTCTTCCCCTTTTCTTCCTCGTCTTTCATTGCCTCTCATTTTATTACAGACTATACGGAGAGAGAGAGAGAGAGAGAGAGAGAGAGAGGTGGGGGAGATAATAAAATAAAATAAAAGTGCAGAATAAAAGAAATGGTTTCATATCAGAATAATTTTTTCCCAACGTATTTTTCTGTCTACCGTTTTCGTGCCTCTCTCTCTCTCTCTCTCTCTCTCTCTCTCTCTCTCTCTCTCTCATCCTCCACCCACGAGAACGTCCTATTTTATCCATTCATCCATTCCTCCTCCTCCTCCTCTTATGCAGTGCTTTCCTTTTTCGCTTTTCTTCCTGTCCCCTTTTTTTCTTTATCATTTATTTTCTCTTCCTCTTTCTTCTCTTCCCTTTTCCTCCTTTCCCTTCCATCCCTCACTTATTTCCTTCTGTCACCTCTTTCTACAGATACTCTCTCTCTCTCTCTCTCTCTCTCTCTCTCTCTCTCTCTCTCTCTCTCTCTCTCTCGATGCCTTCTTTCCTCCTTCCTCTTCCTCGTTTTCTATTTTCTCCTCTCACTCATCTTTCATTTTCCTTTCTTCTTTCTTCTTGTCTTTATATATTTCTCTCCCCTTTTTTCTTTCCTCCTTTTTCCTCTTCCTTGTTTATCTCTTCCTTTTTGTCTCCGTCTCTCTTCTCTCCTTTCCTCGTGTCCCACATCTTCGTCTTTTCTTCCACTCTGTTTCTTCTCCATCTATTTCCTCCTCCTCCTCTTCATTACTCTCTTCGTTTCGTCGTCTCTCCTTCCTTCTTACTTACTCTCCTTTCCTCTTTCTTTCCTATCTCCATTCTGTCTCCTCTCTCTTCCTCTCAGTTCCCTCTTATTTCCTACCTCCATCCTTCCTTTCCTCTTTTTCCTCTCTCTTCCCGCTTCTCTCCTTTCTCTGTCCTTTTCCTCCTTCCTCTCTCCTTGTTCTTCTCCTTCTTTTTCTCCCCCTCTTCTCCTCCTAATCTTTCCTCTTTCTCTTTTCCTTCACCTCCCTCTCCTTCCCACAGCCTCTTTACTGTCGCATCCCATCTTTTTCCCTTTTTCTTCTCACTATTCCTTCTCCTTCCCTCTCCCTCTTCTCTTTTTCTCTTCTCTACCCTTCTTCTGTGTTACCTTTTTCTTTACCTTACCTTGTCTTCTCTTTCCGTTCTTCTCTTTGTAATTCCGTCTACCTTCTCGTCTTTCACTTCTCTTCTCTCCATTTTTCTTCCTCTGTTTTCTTTCTTTTCCTCCATCTTTCTATACATTTTCTTTTCGTTTTTCTTTTTTTAGCCTGCAATTTTTCCACTCACACAATTCTCCTTTTTCCTCCCTTTCCCTCCCTCCCTCCGTCCCTCCCCATTTCTTTGACATCTACACATCTCTCTTCTCTCCCCCCCCCCTCTCTCCCTTCCCATATACTTCCCACTGATGCCTCTCTTGTTTTCCCTCCCTTCTCTCCCTTTTTCTCTCGTTTAGCCAGATATCCGTTTCTTTCCTCCCTCCTCCTCCTCTCTCCCTCCCCCTACCCCCTCCCTCCTTCCCCATATACCTTCTCCCTCACACCTCTTTTCTTTTTCCTCCCTCCCTTCCTTCCTCCCTCCCTTTATCTTTCCTCCACCCACATATCCTTTTCTTCTCATCCTCCCTCCCTCTCCCTCCCTCCCTTAAGAGAGGGAAGGAGGTATTCATCTGAGCACGCTTCATCTATCGACTCTCTCTCGGAAGTCAATCTCTCTCTCTCTCTCTCTCTCTCTCTCTCTCTCTCTCTCTCTCTCTGTATACTTATCTGTCTCTGTCTAGCTGTCTGTTTGTTTGTCTGTCTCTTATCTGTCTGTCTGTCTGTCTATCCACATACTTCTCTATCTATCTATCTATCTATTTATCTATCTATCTCACTGTGTATATGTTTGCCTGTGTTAAAGCCGACCTGTTCCTTCTTCAAAGTCCATTGTGTTATATTCATTTCCTACACTCCATTTTATCCCCCCCCCCCGGCTGTCTCGTCTGCGTCTGTCTGTCTGTCTCTCTAGCTATCTCTCTTGTTTACCTGCCCTCCTGTCTCTCTCTTTATTCATGTTTATATTTTTGCCTGTCTATGTTTGCTGTTTTTTCTGTGTCTGTTGTTTCTTTGGCTACCTGTTTGTGTTTTAGTTGTTTGAGTGTTTGTTTTTTACTTGTTTGTCTGTCTCTGTTAGCTGTCTCTGTTCGCTGTTTTGTCACCTCAGCTGTCTTTCCTTATATTTCTTAGCTGTTTGTGCATAGAGCTGTCTTTTTTCCCTGCATGTCTACCTGGTTTGTTTATGTTAAGCTGTCTGTCTCTCTGTCTGGCTTTCCTGTCTGTCTCTGTCTGTCTGTCGTTTATTCTGGCTATTTTTCTGTGTTTTATTTTGCATCTGTGTCTTTCTGTGCGCTGTGTCCTTCCTCACTGTCTTTGTTCGGGTATTTTTCTTAATGTAATTCAGTTTCCCTCTCTCTCTCTCTCTCTCTCTCTCTCTCTCTCTCTCTCTCTCTCTCTCTCTCTCTCTCTCTCTCTCTCTTTCTATCTATCTGTTAATCTGTGTACCTGTCTATCTATCTGTCTCTACCTCTATCTTTCTATCTATCTATCTGTCTATCTGTCTACCTTTAAGACTGATATACCTTGGTGCTTAGAGGTCTCCCTAACTTCTCTTTAGTCATAAATTTTACATCTCTCATTATTATTTTTTGTGTTCTTCTTCCCATCTTACTGATATCGACGCAGCAAACCATACCATGCAGAATATTTTAACTGTCTGGCTGTCTCTTGCTGTCTCTCCGTAACGTGCTGTCTGTCTCTTGCTCTCTCTGTATCTTGCTGTCTGTCTCGAGGGTTTAACAGGTCCCGAACGCCATTTCCTCAGTGGTTTATTCTGCGTATTTAACATTTTCCTTTTGGTCTGTTATCTACACATCTTTAACGCCTTTACGATCCTGTGTCTCACTCACCTGCATATAATACCCTGGTGTTAAATGGAATTAAATATTAGAATTGTCCATTGGAGGGGTAATACTGACAGCGTTGGGATATTTCACGTGAGAGAGTAATCTCGTGCCTAAGAAACAGATTGGCTTGGAAGACGCACCGTAATCTCCCAAGAAAACATCATAGCCTCGAGGTCAAGTGGTTATTAAAGCGAATACCTTAGACTCAGATGGTAAATGCAGGTGGGGATAAAACTTGGCTTAATATTTCACCCCCTGCGAGCTTTTCACCTTCCTCTGCTGGCTAATATTCGTCACCTGAGAGGGCTTTGGTATATTACTCCGCCGGTGGATCAGGTGTGTCGGGAGGAAGAGTGATGGGCGTAGGCTGGTGTGGTGCAATGGTGGGTTAGTATTTATCCTCGAGTACACGTTACATTATGCAGTGTTCTGTATTGTACCGTCTTACGTATTGTAATATTTGTACTTGCATCACGGCGTTGCCTTTGCGTATTCATTCTTCATCCTTTTCCAGAATAAGTATGTTGAAGGGAGCTATACTTTTGTTTACATTTTCTTTTTAACATTTGTACGTATGCATTATTATTATTATTTTTTTTTTCATTTTTCAGAGTTGTATTGGTAGTATTTGTCTCCATGAACAATTAGATGTGGCATGAATAATTTACAAACAGGCGTCGTTGTAGTGAAGGGATTTAGGCAGTATAGTACTATGATTTTTTATTGTTTTTTTTACATTCACTAAGATGGGTCACTTGGAAGTAGAAGAAAATCGTCTTGTGGTAGTGATAATGAGATAAACACACACACACACACACACACACACACACACACACACACACACACACACACACACACACACACACACACACACACACACACACACACACACATTCGTATTAAACCACACGCAACCTCACTCACCCAGACGCAACGGAACAGAATTAGAATGCAACCAGAACCCATCAAACGACACTCGCCCACACTCAATCTCGTGCACGCACACGACCCCACACTCACACTCACACGCAACATAAGTCATTCGTCACAGCCTCAACACAGCAAAACACTCGCCCACACACACACACACACACACACACACACACACACACACACACATACACACACACACACACACACACACACACACACACACACACACACACACACACACAGTCCAATAAACCTCACGCATTCCAGTCACACGCAGAGATATCAAAACACCCGCCCCCTAATCCCCCTACACACACACACACACACACACACACACACATCTCCACAAATCACAACACCTCGTCACACTTTCTAAACCCAGTACGCACTCAAGACGCACTCAAACCCACGCTGCCCACCCAACTCAACACACTCACACCCATACACTGAAACGCACGCAAACATCTTCTGCATACTTAAGGAGAGCGGGAAACGCACTCAAGACGCACTTACATCCCAGCAGCAGCAGCCTACGCACTCAAATCCTCAGCAGTGGGTGGGTGGAAGAGAGGGGGGGGGAAGAGGGGGGGCGTCTGGAGAGAGATGGAGAGAGAGAGCGCGTAATACATATCCGTGAAGCCCAGGGAGTCACGTGGTGTGGTGGTGTGTGTCGGCCGTGACGTCATCGTTTAAAGGTGTCCGCTAGCCCCGCCCCCCTTTTCCAGCCTCCTCCTCCCTTCCTCCCCTGCTTTCTCTCCTCCCCCATCCTCCCTCCCGTCCTCTGCAGTCTCTCTCTCTCTCTCTCTCTCTCTCTCTCTCTCTCTCTCTCTCTCTCTCTCTCTCTCATTTTCTCTCCATATTTATTTTTGCTCACTCAGCTTTTATTTCCTACATGCATTTCAATGTTTTTTTTTACTTTTTTTTATATTTGTGTTTTTCATTCTCTCTCTCTCTCTCCCTCTCTCTCTCTCTCTCTCTCTCTCTCTCTCTCGGGGCACCCTTGAAAGAGATAAAAATGAAGATATATATATACCGTAGAAAAATATGGAGTAAAGAAGTAAATTGATAAGAATTTGAATTACTTGACAAATATAGATAGATAGACAGACAGGTGGGTAGGTAGGTAGGTAGGTAAAGATAGATAGATAGAAAAAAATTGAGAGAAAAATTAAGCAGTATAGAAAGATTAGTCAGAGAAAGCTTATAGGATAGACAGAAGTAGATTAAACAGATAGATAGAAGAATAGGCACAGAAGGAATATGGTATAGAAGAGTGCCAGAAGGAGCTTAGAGGCAGAAGGATTTAAAGATTGAGTAGATAGGTAGGTAGGTAGATAGATAGATAGATAAAAAGATGGATAGATAGAAAAATGGGCAGAGGTGGATATTTTGACGAGCAAAGAGATGTGTTATTATTATTATAGAGGAATAATAAAGAAAAGAGAGCAAATTATAGATTGGAGAGAGAAAGAGAAAGCGAGAGAGAGAGAGAGAGAGAGAGAGAGAGAAAGAGAGAGAGGTGAATGAAATAGAAACAGATTGGTAAATAAGATGAGTGATTGACCTTGTGATAGACTGATGCTGTAATGAAAATACCAAAAATAGATATTGAAGTGGATGCTGAAATGAAAAAAAAAAAAGATGAGAAATAGGAGGATAGTTCAGTAGAGAGAGAGAAAGATAGATAAAACGGTGGATAGATTCATAATTCGATCGATAAATCAGCAGTATATAGAGAAAATAGGTAGATAGACAAACACTGAAGAATGAGGATGAATAGATAGATAAACAGATAGACTGATTGAGGAAGAGCTAGATACGAGGAGACACTTAGGTAAAAAAAGATAGACAGACCCAATAAAGGCAGATAGATAGAACACTAGATAGATAGATAAGGAGACAGGTACGGGAACAGGCAGGTAGATAGACAGACAGGTGAGAGAGAAGAGGTATAAATAGGTAGATAGATTGTTGCTAAGTAGCGCTGGCCTCTCCCCTTCATCCCTGCACACCTACACACCTGCCTGCCCCCACACCTGTCAAGCTAATCAATACCTCCTCTCTCCTCTCTCTCTCTCTCTCTCTCTCTCTCTCCAAAAATTGCTGGTTATACCTACATCAATGTTTTCACACTTACACCTCTGTCTCCCACACCTGCGAACCAACCATTGTAATTCTCTCTTTCTCTCTCTCTCTCTCTCTCTCTCTCTCTCTCTCTCTCTCTCTCTCTCTCTCCATTTTTGTCATCGAAACTCCCACGCATACGCCGGGAGTCCTAAAATAACTCTCTGAATTTGATGCTGATTGATGTCCTTTGAGGGGGTGTGTTTTGGGTCGTTTGGGCTAATAAATTTTACACTTTTATTTCCACACTTACACCTCTCTTCCCCACACCTACACACCTCCCTGCCTGTACACATCTCCTCTCCCTTCCACCCCGTTCCCCTCTCAGTTCTTCCTTCTCCCTTCCATCTCACCCGTTCCCCTTTCCCCGTGTCTATTTCCTCTCCCTCTCACCTCTCTCTTTTTCCCTCCTCCATATTCCACACCTCCCACCTTCGCCTTTTTGGTTTTCCTGTTCACCATCCCACACCTCCCACTTTCCCCCTCCCTCTTTTTCCCCTTGCACACCTGGGCTATACTTACACCACTCTATTTCCACACTAATTCCCCTGTCCCCCACACCTACACTCCTTTTAAACCAATCAGTATCTCTCTCTCTCTCTGTCTTTCTCTCTGTCACCACAATAGTACTTCAATGATACACCTAGATATAAGCCTACACACCTGCCCACACACCTGGTAAATCAATTAACTCCTTCAGTGCCATACTCATTAAACTTCTTCATGCTACGTCCAGGCGATTTTTTCCAGTTAAAGAAAAATATGTTGTTTTGAAGGAGTTAATAAAGACTGTAAATCCCTCAAGTTCGAAAAGTCTGGCTGAGGAAAATCGTCTGGAGATAACAAGAGTAAAATAAAAGACATCGTAGGGGAAGGACCAACACCCCCTCTCTCCATCCCCGTCTGGAGAAAATACAGAACTTGCGAAATACCGTGAAAATTCCTGTCTTTACTAGTGCGTGTTTCATATGCTTCGATTTTTCCGCTATGTGTTCGTCAGAGTTTGGGAAGATACCCGTGTCTTTCTCTGTACTGCACAATGGATCAAAAAAAAAAAAAAAATGCCGATCCACACTTCGCCTAAAAAAAAAAAAAAGAAAAAATCGGACGCCACAGACCATGATTATTGCACATTCCAGATGCTTTTCCTTCCCACGTTAATAAACCTGTTCTTCTGAGGATAACGTATACATTGGTTGCGTGACATTCCCTAATCAGTGCTTCTGACACATACACGTTTAGATGACACTAGATTAATCGCCTCGGAACATCACAAACAGTAACCATTTAGGGTATCACTGGCACCCTCCCTCTCGATAACTTTTTGATCAGTTGTACGTTCGAGTTCACGCACTTACGTAACTACCTCCACATCTGTCTATTAATAACCTTATGTTCACACGCAATCCGTGGTTTCTTTACACCGTCTCGAATAAACCCAATAACCTTTTACTAAATTAATCAGTTAAGGATAAATAAATGTGGCGGAATTTAGTCTCATTAGTTTGGAGTCCCCAGGAATGTAAAGGAATTTTTTGACCAGGATTAGTCCCGAAAAACGTGCCAGTATTTTCATTTACATCCACATTTACACACCTGCCCTGGTTTCCTTACACACCTACACGAACACCATAATTATACCAGTTCATTCCACACCTGTCATCTCCACACACCTGCAAATTTCCATCTAGAACACTTGTATAGCCTCCCCACACTTCCCACACCTGCAGATTTTTATCCACAGTACACAT
Organism: Coenobita brevimanus; assembly: GCF_032717465.1. NCBI lineage: Eukaryota > Metazoa > Arthropoda > Malacostraca > Decapoda > Coenobitidae > Coenobita > Coenobita brevimanus. The sequence goes on along the minus strand of NC_137063.1, from coordinate 45,224,164 downwards.
AATTTAATCTCCCCACACGTCCCAATCCACACCTTTAGTCTCCAGCCACACAACACGTATTACCTCTCAACATCACCTCTTGCCACACCTACAAAGTCCTGCCCACGGTACACTAATAACATCACACCTCCCACACCTGCACATAACCATCTACACACACATTACCTCCCCACACTTTTAGATATCCGCCCACAGTACCCCCTGTTACCTTCCAGCGTCTCCCACACCTTCAGATATCCACCCACAATACACGAATAACCTCCCCACACCTCCCAACATCCACCCACGACACACATATAACTCCTCACACTCCCTTAACCTCCATAACTTCCCCACAACACATTTATAACTTTCTATACTTGCAAATCTCCATCCAGTGCCTATGAAGACTTATCCACACTTCCCCCACCAACAAATTTCCAACCAAAACATACGTGTTACCTTCCCACACCTGCAGTTTGCCTCCCACATCTCCAAAGATGCAACCACAACACATATAACCTTCCCACACCTCCAAACTTCCACCCATAATAAGCGTACTGTGTAACGCCCACACTTCCCACAACTGCAAATTTCCACTCCCAACCCGCAACCACCAGCGCCATCTGGAACCCCGAGCGGAACTAGCGGGAAAAGGCAAACAAAGCCATTTTGGAGATTTCGACCACTCAGCAGTTTTCGTCTCATGCTTCATAGATATCTCGCATTGCAACTGGATATTAGCAGTGTCGTTTTTTACATCCTTTTAAATCAGTGGCTTTGGTGGGGTTTCTCTGAGCTGAAAGAAATCGTCTGGCGTTAGGAGGAACAGAACACTGCTTGAAATATTAACCCCGTCACCTCAAGGACTTTTTTTTTTTTTTTTTAAATCCTTTTGGGGAACCTGCCATAGTGAGGAGGCTAGAAATGCATCTCCCTTAAGCTCCCTCATCGTGTAGTTGTCCCCCATGTTAAATCGTCAGGTGGCAGCATGAATCAAAATAAGAAAAAGACGTCCTCGGACTGAAGGGGTGAAGCGTTTGCGGATACTGACGCAACATCCTTTTTTAATCGTATTTTTCTCTAAAAGAGGCCCCTTAGCACCTCTGCATTAGCGATTTATTTTTGGATATTGGTGGTTAATATCCTGTACGTTATTCATGCAGTATGTGGCGATAGTGGAAGGCTTTATGTAACACAGAATGGGGCAGTAAGGTGTAATAAAATAAATTGCTTAGGAAAAGGTGTTAGGGAGCTTCCTCAACCGTCAACAATACACGCCTATGTACACAGCCTGAAGGGCGAGTGCACTGATGGTAAACACAATAATCAGAATAGTAGTAGTAGTAGTAGTAATAGTAGTAGTAGCAATAGTAGTAGTAGTAGCAGTAGTAATAGTAGTAGCAGTAGTAGTAGTAGTAGCAGTAGCAGTAGTAGTAGTAGTAGTATCACCTGATCAGCATATTAGTCGTAGTAGTAGTGTCATCATAATCATCATTATTATTATTAATATTATTATTATTATTATTATTATTATTATTATTATTATTATCATTATTATTATTATTATTATCATCATCATCATCATCATCATCATCATCATCATCATTTCACTCTTAAAATCCAGAATCATCAATTAATTAACTTCCAGTGCCGACTATCCCATAAAATTAGTGATTCGTGACGTCACTGTTCACGGCTTTATAACGCGGCGCCGAATCGAATCTCCTTGGTTTTGCAGATGTCGTAAAGCCTTCTCCTTAGCGATTTAGTATATTTATTATTACTTAGCATTATCTTACAAGGTAGAGCAGTGGATGTTGGAGCGGCCCTAATGAGAGAGGGCAGTGTTTGGATACCCCCTGTACTGTTGTTTACGGATGATACTGTGTTAGGTGAAGACGAAGGGGAGCTGCAAGGTTTGGTGGATGAGTCTGGGGGAGTGTGCATGAAACGGAATCTAAAGGTGAATGTAGGGAAGAGGAAGGTTATGGTCTTCGAGAGAAGTGAAGTCAGTGAATGTACAGTGGGGTTGGATGAGGAGGAAAAGGAAAATGTGAGTGCGTTTAAGTACTTGGGTAGTTTGATGAGTATGGATGGAAGTTTAGATGGTGAAGTGCTTGAAAGGGTACAACAAGGAAGAAAAGTTGTTGGTTCGTTGAAAGCAGTGATAAGAAACAGGGACGTGGGCTTGGTAGTGAAAAAGTTACTACATGACAGTATTGTAATACCAACGCTAACATACTCGTATGGAGGTGAAGCTTGGACCTTGTTGGAGGGACAGACGTCAAGGGTGAGAGCAGTGGAAATGAGTTATTTGAGAGGAGTATGTGGAGTTACGTGGAGAGACAGACTGACAAAGAGGAAGTGAAGGAGCGCTTTGGTGTGGATGTGGATGTGATAGAAAGCCTTAGGAGAAACACACTGAGGTAGTTTGGCCATGTGGAGGGGATGGAGAGTGTGAGATTGACGAGGAGAGTGTATGTGAGTGAGGTAGAGGGGGGGGAGAGGGAAGGGGAGGCCATGGATGAGATGAAGGGATGGAGTGGATAGGTATATGAGTGAGGGGGGTGTGAGCTGGGAGCAGGGGAGTTAAATGGCGGGGGACAGGACGGCATGGAGGCGATTTGTTTGTGGCCACCCCTTACGGGATTAAAGCGTCTGGCAACAAATAGATTGATTATTTTACATTATAGACGTGATTTGTATTACTAAAACGTAAGAGGATATTAAGGTGTAATAGGCAAAATAAATAGCCAAGGAAAATGTGTTACGTAATCGACCAAACGAGATGACGGCTCAGGAAGTTTATACCTCTGAGTTGCGACCACGGACCATCTGTCAGTAAAGCTGCTACTCACACACACACACACACACACACACACACACACACACACACACACACACACACACACACACACACACACACACACACACACACACACACACACACACACACACACACACACACACACCTCACTCCCACACCAACACCCACAGCCACACCAACACACACCCAATCCCCACCCCAGCATCGACACCTACACACACCCAGTTCCCGCACCTACACACAGCCTATCCTCAGGCCTAAACCCACAATTCTGCAGCCTCACTCCTGACACCTAGAGGCATCTACACACATCCTCTCCCCACACCAATCCCCACACACCTTCACTGCATCTACACCTTCCATAATTACACTGTTTTGCTCATCGGACAGCGTAAGTGTCTAGATCGCCTTCGGGGTCCCCTTCATCTCACGCCTCCAGAGATACCTGTTATCCTTCCATCACGTGTAGAATATTATTACCATTACCCTGGCTAGCCTGTTATCACGATTACGATTCCATTATGAAAATACTCGTCCGTCCCATCACCATGAAACGCCTTTAAGGAAATAAATCGTAGGGAAACAGCAAAAGTAAACCAAAGATAGGTTTCATCGTGTTTGTTAGGGTAAGATTGTTTCCATTCCGTTCATTATGGAAGATCTGTTTGATGCAGAAAATGACTAAGGACACTTTAATAGCCGCACACACCCCTGCAGCGGTATAAATTGAAAAATATTTATATACTGTTACTATTACTACTAGTGCTACTACTACTACTACTACTACTACTACTACTACTACTACTACTACTACTACATACAACCATTTCGGGCCTGTCATGGGTAATTGGCTCATTAAGTTTATGTATTACAACCAAAATAGTGAATATTTAGTGCAAGAAGCATAATAATACAGCCTTTTGATAAAAATAGTAATAATGATATAAATAAGAGGAATAAAAATGATAAAGATAATAAGAATAGGAATAAATAATAATAAAAGTGAGAGGAATAGACAAGACAAAATGATAAAGATAATAATAGTAGATTAGTTACATGATTATAATGCATCCACAGTAATGACCATTTATAACAAGAATTATAATGGAATGATTACCCCTGTCGTGATTGCGTAATTAGGTAGGTATTTTTGTCCGTCATCAGATTATTTTATTTATTTGAACGTGAGAGTGTTCATACAGACTCCACTAACCCTGGTGTGTGTGTGTGTGTGTGTGTGTGTGTGTGTGTGTGTGTGTGTGTGTGTGTGTGTGTGTGTGTGCATCATTTTTATCTACACCTGAGAGTCATGTGATCCCAGGAATATCTTTAAATACGGCTGAATCGATGCACTAATTGCAATTGCACCATGACCCATATCCTCACGGGCTTAGCAGGATCCCTAACACCTCTTCCTTTGCGATTTGTTTTTCCTTTGTTATTATTATTATTATTATTATTATTATTATTATTATTATTATTATTATTTCGCTTACTATACAACTCTTTGTCGCTATTTCAATTCTTGTCTCTCTCTCTCCAGCTGTCTTTTAACCCCCCCCCCAATTTTTCCAGTTTTGCCCTCTCAGTTTTCTTTCTCTCTTCATCTGTTTCTCTCTCTTCTCCATGTTTACTCTCTTGTTTTATTGTATTTCTCTCTCTCGTTTCCCACCTCTTTATCCCTCCTCTCTTCACCTCTCCCTCTTTATTTCCTCTCTGTGTTTCCTTTCATGCCTCTTCCCTCTTCTGCGAAATCCCTCTTATTCCCTCCTCCTCTTCCCTCTTTGTCTTGCCGTGTCCCCCTCAGTCTGCCTCCTCTTCTTTATCCTCTTAGCTATTTTCTCTGATCTCTTTCTCAGTCCTTCCAAATTCTCTGTATTTCATCCTACAGTTTCCCTCTCTCTCTCTCCCCCTTCATTTCTCCTCACTCTCCCTTCATTTCACCTCTCTACCCCATCATTTCCCCTCTTTATTCATTTTCTTTCCCTCAATCCTTCTTCTCGTCTTTATTTCTCCTCTCTCTGTCCTTCATATCTACTCTCTGTCTCTCCTTGTTTCTTGTCTGTTCCCCTCCATTGCTCCTTTTTATCCCTCCCGTTTCCTCTCTCTTCCCTCAGGTTTCCTTTACTCTTCCCTCTCTCTCTCTCCTCTGTTTCCCCCTTCCCTCCAAACCTTTCTGTCCCTTCAGGCTCTCTCTCTCTCTCTCTCTCCCCCAGAAAAATGAGAAACAAAGGCCAAATGTTCTTTAGATCTGACTTTCCCACGTGTGGCTTCACACACACACACACACACACACACACACACACACACACACGCACGCACACGCACACGCGCGCGCGCGCGCGCCTCCATATATCTCCCCCACACGTGCCTCCACTCGCACCCCCACACGTGCCTCCATTCGCACCCCCACACGTGCCTCCATTCACACCCCCACACGTGCCTCCATTCGCACCCCCACACGTGCCTCCATTCGCACCCCCACACGTGCCTCCATTCGCACCCCCACACGTGCCTCCAACCCCCACACGTGCCTCCATTCGCCCCCCCACACGTGCCTCCACTCGCACCCCCACACGTGCCTCCATTCGCACCCCCACACGTGCCTCCATTCGCACCCCCACACGTGCCTCCATTCGCACCCCCACACGTGCCTCCATTCGCACCCCCACACGTGCCTCCATTCGCACCCCCACACGTGCCTCCAACCCCCACACGTGCCTCCATTCGCCCCCCCCACACGTGCCTCCATTCACTTCCCCGGTACACGTGCCTCCACACATCCCCAGGCACACACACACACACACACACACACACACACACACACACACACACACCTGTCTCCTCTCGTCCCCACACACCTGGCCTTCACACCTGTCCTCCCACACCTGGCCTCGATGCAGGTGGCCTAGTTCGCCGGCATCCTTGACTTACTTCACACTGTCTGGGAAACAGGTAAATATAATTGTGAGGTGTGTGATGCCGCGGCGTTGCTAGGTCCAGTGCAAAGGAAGGCGGGGGGCACAGGGTAGAAGGGACGGGGTTATTTGGTGCTGGTATGATGGTGATGATGATGATCGTGATGATGATTAGTATTATTATTATTGTTGTTGTTATTATTATTATTATTATTGTTGTTGTTATTATTATTATTATTATTATTATTAGAGTGCGTTATGAATGTTACGTGTTGGTCGATCAATAGTCAAGGGGAATGAAAATGTGTGTTGGTATATTTGTTTCGGCTATTATTATTATTATTATTTTTGTTATTTTTAGTATTATTATTATTATTATTATTATTATTTTTATTATTTTTATTATTATTATTATTAGTAGTAGTAGTAGTAGTAGTTGTTGTAGTAGTAGCAGTAGTAGTATTCTCAGCTCTAGGAAGGCCTCTCGTAGTGAATGGGTTACATAGAGTTGCCATTAACCCTTTCAGCACAACGATTTTTATTTCATTATATTCCCGCCACCATCAGTGTTTTATTTAGGTAAAGAGGACGACTGTTGTAATAAAGGAGTTAAAATGATACAACACAGGCTAAAGGTTTACACACACACACACACACACACACACACACACACACACAGTCAAATTCATGATAAAATATTCCATAATCTTTTCACCATGAGCGGTCTTTCCGAACAAAACCGTGTGTGTGTGTGTGTGTGTGTGTGTGTGAGAGAGAGAGAGAGAGAGAGAGAGAGAGAGAGTATGTGTTTGTATAACGGCATGTGTGTGTTTGTGTGTGTATGTGAGAGAGAGAGAGAGAGAGAGTTTGTATAACGGCATGTGTGTGTGTGTGTGTGTGTGTGTGTGTGTGTGTGTGTGTGTGTGTGTGTATGTATGCCTAATATTGTGTTTTAGTACCTTTTATCTTTTCTGTATATCATTTAATATTATCGCTGGCGCCATATAAGCTTCACGAGGGTAAAGGTGTGGCAGAGGAGCCTAATGATGGCTCTGGTGGCTCATCATAACAATTCCAAGGCTGTGAAATGGAGGGAGGGCAGGGAGATGCACAGGTGAGGAGATGGAGGGCGAGAATGAGGCGGGGAGAAAGGGGGTGGAGAGAGGGGGAGATAGAATGAAGGGGGTAAATGGAGGAAAGGAAGGAGGAAAGGAAGGGAGGAAAGGATGATGGGGATGGAGAGAGAGAGAGAGAGATGGGGTGAAGGGGAGAGATTGGGGAATGGGAGGGGATAGAGGGAAGGGAGGAGTTTTGGTGGATAGATTGAGAGAAGATACAGGGTGGTGGGAAAGAGGCTAAGGGATGAAGGGAGGAGAGAGGGAGAGGATGCAGAAAGGAAGGAGGGGGAGAGGAGGTGAGATGGAGAGAGGGGAGGAGATGAAGGGAGACTAAGGGGTTGTAGGGAGGGGAGATGAAGGGAGGGGTAAGGGTAGGGTAGGGGAGGGAGTAGATGGAAGCTGGCGAGTGTGGTAGTAAGTCTAATAATCTTTTATGTAGTGATAGGACGATTTTACGAGGGTAATCTGAAAGTTAAACCCCTTTACACACACACACACACACACACACACACACACACACACACACACACACTGACAACTACTCACTTTTCTTCATCCCTTCAGTCCCACGACATGTTTATTTCCCTCGTCCTTTCCCTCACCTGACGACCTTATTTAACTTAGAAAAACCCTCTACTAGTAAAGATGTTAATACAGACCATATCTAACCCCCTGAAGCTCGAGAAATCCCTTCAGGCTGAATAAAATCGTCTGGAGATAGTAAAGAATGTGTCAGTAAAATCCACCCTCGGTCTGTAGGGGTTAAAAGGCCCACGGAGTCAAGGATTTATATTTTCTAGATCGGAAACCAAGGCATCTATACTTGTGGGATCAGAAAGGCGATTGGATCCCCTTTGCTGGCTCGACCCTCGGTGAAGATTAAACAAATATAGATGACACGACTGCACCCCTTCACCCCGCTCCCGGTCCCCCCCTCAGTCCCCCCACCGGTTCCCCCCTCGACCCCCACCAGTTTCCCCCCTCTCAACCCCCTACCGGTTCCCCCCTAACCCCCCACCGGTTCCCCCTCTCAACCCCCCACCGGTTCCCCCTCTCAACCCCCCACCGGTTCCCCCTCATTCCCCCACCGGTTCCCCCTCTCAACCCCCCCGGTTCCCCCCTCAATCCCATCCCACCGGTTCCCCCCCCTCAACCGGCTCCCCCCTCTCAAACCCCCCCCTGGTTCCCTCCTCAACCCCCACTGGTTCCCCCTTAACCCCACCTGTTCCCCCTCTCAACCCCCCATCGGTTCCCCCCTTCAACCCCCCACCAGTTCCCCCCTCTCAATCCACCCCGTGCCCCCCCTCTCAACCCCACATCGGTTCCCCCTTCAATTCCCCCGTTCCCCCCCCTCAACCCCCACCTGTTCCCCCTCATCTCCCACCTGTTCCCCTCTCTCAACCCTCCACCGGTTCCCCCCTCTCAACCCCCCCACCGGTTCCCCCCTCTCAACCCCCCCACCGGTTTCCCCCCTCTCAACCCTCCTCCTCCATACACAGCCAGAGGAACGAATCGATGGTACTGGATGATCTCACACACACACACACACACACACACACACACACACACACACACACACACACACACACACACACACACACACACCAAAGCGTTTTCCCTGGCGTTATTCTTGCCACCTGGAGACAAAGTAAAAAAATGAAGAGAAGACATTTCGTTGGAAAAGAATTAAAAGAGAATCCGTAATATAGGTATCACAACACGTAAAGTTATCTACCTGTCTGTTTGCCTGTCGTTTTTCGTGTAGGTACAAAGATAAGTTACATCAGGTTTGGCAGATATGGATGGGCGGAAGGCAAAACGGAAAGCGTACCGTAAAAGACACATTTCTGGTAAACATATCCAGCTTCGAAGGACGTGTGTGTGTGTGTGTGTGTGTGTGTGTGGGTGTGTGAGGTATGGGGGTAAGGCACAGTATGATGGAATGTGTGTGTGAAAGGTCGTGGCAGAGTAGAGGGTTGAATTAGTGATGTGCTTGGAATGTGGGGAAGGTCACTGCCTAGGGAGGAAAGTACAGCTGCCTGGAAATGTCGGGAAATGAGCAGGGGAGATGACATTAACCCCTTCACGCCCAGTACATCTTCTTTTTATACAAGGAAAAAGAACCAAAGGCCAGACCTCCGCAAAATTATTCATGTCTATTTAAGTGGTCTATTTTAGGTCTCTGCCTCCAAATACACGGTCTGGTGTCGTAGTGGACCTTTCCTCGTATTCATTTCGGTTCAGGAAGCTCCCTAACACCTTTTCCTAAGCGATTTATTTTGATTATTACACCTTGCCGTCCTCATGTATTTTCCCTGAATCATTCTAATATCGCCATACCCTGCATAACTAACGTCCCAGAGGATATTAACCAGCCTTGTCAAAAAATAAATCGCTAAGGAAGAGGTGTTGGGGAGCTTCCTTACCCGACGAGAATACGATACAGATATGAATATAGTTAATGATACAGGAATATAGTTAATGATATATAGAGATAGATAATAGAGATTGATATACAGGGTCGTTCGTAAATAGCACAGCTCTAGATACACACCTGGCCGTAGCTTGTGTCTTGCGGGGACGGCTCAATGTGCTGGTGTGGGCGTGGGTGTGGCAGTGGGAGTAGGAAGTGAGTAAATGATGCAGGATAGGCACTGGTAACGCTGAGTAGGCCGTCCCAGCAACACACGAGAGTCGCCCAGCGGAGCGGAAGGGGAGCGCTATGTCTGGACCACCTTGTAGATATAGATAGTGATATAGATGCAGATAATAGGTGGCGAGGGGGGTTTGAAGGGGGATAAAGTGAAGAGAGATATTGTAAAGAAAAAGGTTAAAAATGAAGAGTGATATTGTAAAGGAAAGATAAAAATGAAGAGTGATATTGTAAAGGAAAGATATAATGAAGAGTGATATGGTAAAGGAAAGATATAATGAAGAGTGATATTGTAAAGGAAAGATAAAAATGAAGAGTGTTATTGCAATGGTAAGATGAAAAAAATAAGGACACAATACATACTTAAGGAAGATGAAGAGTGACTTAACCCTTTCGTGGATAAGATGAGCAGGTGTTAGTCAGAATAAGATGCCAAAATACCCCCCATCGCAATCAAAGAAAAATGAGGATAAATTTTAACTTTAAGAATGCTTAGGGTTTTTCTCTCTGATCATTAATATAAACTGTACTTAGGGAGAAAGAAACATCTGCGTTGTGAGTATGGTGGTGCAAGGGTTAATGCTGTAAGTGAGAGAGAGAGAGAGAGAGAGAGAGTACCGTATAAATAGAACAGTAGAGGATATAAAGGGTTAAATGTCACCCTAGTAATCAACAGTGCCACGTATCACACTGCCTTACCTCACACTGCCACACCACACACTGCCACACCTCACACTGCCACACCACACACTGCCACACCACACACTGCCACACCACACACTGCCACACCTCACACTGCCACACCTCACACTGCCACACCTCACACTGCCACACCTCACACTGCCACACCTCACACTGCCACACCTCACACTGCCACACCTCACACTGCCTTACCTTTCATTGCCACATCTCACACCGCCACACCCCACACTGACACACCTCACACTGCCACACCTCACACTGCCGCACCTCACACTGCCACACCTCACACTGCCACACCTCACACTGCCACTCTCCACACTGCCACACCTCACACTGCCACACCTCACACTGCCACACCTCACACTGCCACACCTCACACTGCCACTCTCCACACTGCCACATTCAAACTTCCACATTTCACACTGCCATACCCCACACAGCCTCGTTTCACACTGCCACACCTCACACTGCCACCTTTCACTCTGCCATACCTCACTCTGCCACACCTCACACCGCCACATCTTACAGTGCCACCCCACTCACTGCCACACCTCACACTGCTACACCTCACACTCCCATACCTCACACTGCCTCATTTCACAATGCCACACCTCACACTGCAACCTTTCACACTGCCATACCTCACTCTGCCACATTTCACACTGCCAAACCCACACTGCCACACCTCACTTTGCCAAACCTCACACTTCCAGACCTCACACTGCCTTACCTCACACCGCCACACCTCACATTACCATACCACACACTGCCACACCTCACACTGCCTTACCTCACACCGCCACACCTCACACTACCATACCACACACTGCCACACCTCACACTGCCTTACCTCACACCGCCACACCTCACACTACCATACCACACACTGCCACACCTCACTCTGCCTTACCTTACATTACCACACCTCACACTGCCACACCTCACATTGCCACACTCCACACTGCCACACCTCACACTGCCACACCTCACACTTCCACACCTCACACTGCCACACTTCACGCTGCCACACCTTACACTGCCACGCTCCACACTGCCACATCTCTCAGCGCCACACTCCACACTGCGACGCTCCACACTGCCACACCTTCCATCCCTGACTGCACAGAGACTTTTCTAACATCCTGACACTTAAACCAAGAGCCACAGTGTATGAAGCTGAAGGTTGAGAAATGGAGGGAATGTGAGAGAGAGAGAGAGAGAGAGATGTGAGGGTGATGGAGTAGACGCGGTTGATGATCCAAGGTCCGGCAGGTGTTTGGTTGACACCTGACTCCACATCCCCACACCTGGAGTATGAGGAGTCTGGTGTGGGTGAGTTGCAGTGTGGAGTGGGTGTGGGGCTGTTGGCGTGGGTGTGGATGAGTGGATGGTTAAGAGACAGAAGGTATGTATGCTTCATGAGGTGGGTGTGGATTAGTGTGAGTGTGGATGTGGGTGGGTTTGTGGATGTGAGAGAAAGGTGGAGATGAAGTGTGGTTAGTGAGATGAGGATATGATAAGAGATAAAAGGGAGATCTAGGATGCTTTGTGAGATGTGAATTGGTGTGTATTTGCATGGGTGTGGATTTGTGAAGGTGTGGGCGGGTGTGGATTTGTGTGAGCGTGGGTGGGTGTATGTGAGAAATGAAGCGAGGATGGATGATGAGATGTGGGTGGGTAGATCTGGTGCGGATGTGGGTGTGGGTGAGATCTTTTACATGAGGTGTCGTGTCGGGTTATCAAATTAACTATCTACGTCTCCTTTGAATACATCTCTCTCTGTCAGTGTGTGTGTGTGTGTGTGTGTGTGTGTGAGTGAGAGAGAGAGAGAGAGAGAGAGAGAGAGAGAGAGAGAGAGAGAGAGAGAGAAAGAGAGAAGTAAAGGAGTAAATGGGTTTGCCTGTTGATTGAATTGGCAGAAGCGAAGGAGAGATGGAGGGAGGGAGGGAGGGAGGGAGGGCTTGTTGGTGGAAGAGTAGGTGGGGGGAGGGAGTTGTTATCGGGGGGAAGGGGTAAAGGAGTTATTATCGGGTTGTTGTTTGTGTTGGTGTATATGTGAGTGAGTGGGTGGGAGGCGTAGAAGGCAGAGAGGGCGTTGGCTGGAAGTTAGGTGAGTGTGTAAGTGTAGCAAGGAAACTGAGGAAGCAAAAAAATAAATAAATAAATAAAATGAGGGGGAAGGATGGAAGTAAGTGAATGAGGAAAGAGGCTGAGCATACTAAATGAATGTAGAAGTATGATAGAGGCGGCAAAGGAAATGACGAAGGAAAGAGGCGGATGGATGGAGTATGGCGTGTAAATGTATGAGTATGGTAAAGTGCTGAAGTTGAGGAAGCAAATGACCTGCCGACGGAGAGAAGTGGATGGCCAGAGTGTACCTGGGCTAGTTTAAGGATGGCAGAGGTGAGTGGAAGGCTAAGAAGAGGGTGACTGGATACCGTAAGTGAGGGTGGAAGGTAAAGAAGGAAAAAAAATGACAAAGGCAGAAGATGGACTGATGAGTAAGTGAAGTGTGGGAGCTGAGGAGGCAGAAGGACTGAGGAAGGATAGAAAGGAGGGGTTGAAGGATATCCGAGGTAGTATGAGGGAGCAGGAGGGGTGGAAGGGTAGGAGGAACGTGGTTGGATATGGTTAGTGAATATGTGGGTAAGTGAGGTGTGGATGTTGAAGAAGCGAAAGAGTGGACGAAAGACAGTAATGAATGGATGAGTGAGTGAGTGTGAGGCGGTGTGCAAGGCCAAGAAGACGGAGGGATATTGTAACTGTGTGTGTGTGTGTGTGTGTGTGTGTGTGTGTGTGTACCTAGCAGAACCGTCAGCTGGCCTAACCATCAGAAGAACAGCAGTGGAAGTGACTTATTATTTTCTTATTTCTGTTTATTATTTTTTTTTTCAGGGGTCAGTTTTTGGCTACCTGAAGGTCGTTTATTCCCTTAGCATCATTTTCGGCCACACCAGGTCATTTAAGGTCAGACATAGTTCAGGACCAGACCTTCCATATTACCTCAAGTCCTTTATAATATCGACTCAGGTCACTGTGTCTCAGATGATGGCTGGTGGGGTGAGGCGGGGGAAAAGTGGGGAAAGTATACCCTGTGAAAATGGACGTTCGTTGTAGGTGGGCCGGTAGTCGAGGCAATATTTTTAACGATATTCACCACATCAAGTGAAATGGGTGGGGAGGGTAGCGAGGAGTGGGCGGGATGGGCTGGAATGGCGGGTGGTGGTGGGGCGTGCCGGGGAATTACGAGCTGCGAAGATGGATGTTGTAGATACGCTAAGCCGGTAAGGTGGAAGTCAGAGGGGGCAGCAAAAAATGGATGGGATGAGCGGAATGGAGTGTGTGTGAGTGTGTGATGGGGCTGAGAGGGTGGTGGTGGTGGGGCAAGGCTGGATGAGTGTAGGAATTGGGTAGAGTAATAAGGAGGGTGTTGAAAGAAAAAGGTGGGGTGATGGTTGAGGGTGTGGTTGGTAGGGGGTAATACACCTTGTTAAGACATCTTGTAGGTTGGTCAGTATGAGTGTACCGATGTTTGATTATTTTCCCCTGCAGGCAGAACAGGAAAAAAGTAAGCACGCTCAACTCTCATATGATACAGAGCTCCCTAAATAAGCAAGGAAAGACTAAAGTAGAGTAAGTCACAGCCCTCAGTAGCTCCTTCGCTCTTACGGAACTCTCCCATGATGAATAAAGTCCCCTGGAAGTAGCAGCGGGTTCCTTTCAGCCTTTATTAACCCATTCACTATTGAGGGAAGTCTTAGGTAAATAAAGTCACAGGCGGTTAAGCTCAATAAAGACCCCCCTAGTAAATAAAGGTCAATAAAGAGGGGTGTAGGCATCACTTAGTAAATAAAGAGGGCTGTAGGCATCACTTAGTAAATAAAGAGGGCTGTAGGAATAAAGAGGGGTATAGGCAGCACTTCCTGGATTTCAAATGCGGGCCAGGGAGGCAGACCGAGTGAGCCTAAGTATAGTAGCCAGCGACCAACATTCCTACCACTACTAACCCCGCTATACCTACCAACATCGCACCGACCACAACTACCACCATCGCCACCACATCACCTGTGCCCCTTTCCACGATAATCACAAGCAGATTGGGTGGTTGGGGGTGGTTAAGACTCTTTGTGGTGTAATGAACGTTGGTTAGCCTATTACAGATGTACACAACTTAACCGTAAGGGAACCGTTACTCTGGCACACACACGCACGCACAAACGCACACACAGACGCGCACACACACACTTGGGGTCTGCCTAGAGTCTAATTTTAGCCTCCTTACCCCACATCTTGATCCCTTTGACCCCACGTGCCCAAATACCCTATCCTTGTCATATCTTTGGCGGGGATTTAGGTTGGCTGCTCTAGATACGGCGAGTCCCGGGCGCGAAGGATGTCAAGGTCAATAACGCGAAAATAAAGAGTACGCGAAATTCGGAGAGGGAGGGAGGGTGGGAGGGCAAGGAGGAGAGGGAGGAGGAGGGAGGTTACGGTAAGGCGGGTCAGTGAACGCGAGGGAGGAGGGAGGGAGGGAGAGGGGAGGGAGGGAAGGTACAAATGGAGGTGAATGAGAAGGCGGAGGGAGGAAGGGACGGAGGAGCAGAGGAAGGAGGGAGAGAATCGTGTAATGGAGAGTACTGAAACAAGAAGGGAGGGAGAAGAGGAAGTAAGAGAGGAAAGAGGAGAAGAAGGGAGGAAAAAGACAGGAAAGAGGAGACGAAGGGAGGAAGGAGAGAATGCAAGGGGGGAAAGAAAGGAGGAGGGAGAAAAGAGGAGAAAAAGGAAGGAAAGAGAGAGAGGAAGGGAGAAAGAAGGATGTCAGGAAGGGAGGAAACAGAAGAGAGGAACACTGGAATAGAAAGGAGGAAGCAGAGAGAAAGGGAATGGAGGAAAGGAAGGAGGGAAGGAAGGGAGGCATTAAGAAAGAAAGAAGGAGGTAGGGAAGATGATGAGGTAGAAGAGGTACATTTAGAGGTAAATGAGAAGGTGGAGAGAGAGGAGAAAGAGAGAAAGGAAGATAGGAGAGAGAAAAGAGAGAAGAGAGGGAGGGAAAGGACGAGGAAAGAAGAATGGAAGGAGGGAAAGAGACAGAAAAGACGGGAAGAAGGGGGGAAGGAAGGAAGGAAAGAATAGAGGGAGGGAAGGAGAGAGGGGAGGAAGGTAGGAAAGAAAGAAAGGGAGATCAGGGAGGGAGAGTGGAAGGAAAGAAAGGAGGGAGGTAGAGAAGGGATGGGGTGAGGGAGGGAGGAAGAAAAGGTGGGAGGGAAGCAAGGAAGGAAAGAGGGAGGGAAAGAAGGAAGGAAAGATACGGAGGAGGTAAGGAAGGAACGAAGAAAAGGAGGGGGGGGGAGTAAAGAGAGTTAGGGTGAAAAACAAGGAAGGAAAGGAAGGAAGGAAGGAAAGAAGGAAGGTAGGAAATAGCGAGGAAGGGTGAACAATAAGGAAAGACGGGAGGGGGGGATTTGAACAATGCAAAAGGTAAAGACAGGAGTGATAAAGAGAGAGGCAAGAAAGGAAGAATTGTGCAAGGAGACGACCCTGGGGGTAGAAGGTGAAGAGAAGAGAAAATGAAGAAAGGGAGGTCAAGTATACGGAGAGAGAGAGGGAGAGGGACAGGAGAAAATTAAGAAAGCGAGATGAGGAATACGAGAAGAGGAGATAGAGATAAAAAGATAGATACTCGTAGACAGATAGAGAGAGTTACACAGACCACACATCTTCCGGTTCCCTACAGGTGACCCGGAAAGACTTACCCTCTAATTACAGGTGATAAAGAAGTACATAAATTAACCCCTTCAACCCAAGAACCTCATTATTTTTCCTTGCTGCTACCAGATGATTTTATTCAGCTGAAGAGAGAGAGAGAGAGAGAGAGAGAGAGAGAGAGAGAGAGAGAGAGAGAGAGAGACGTACAGGAAAATAAGGAGAAGCAGGACTGAAATTCCTGAAGGGTATTTTGTAGAGGAAAGGGGGAGGAAAAAGAGAGGATTTGATGAAGAGGAAGGAGGGGAAGTAAAGAGAGGAAAAGAGAGCCGATGAGAGAGAGAGAGAGAGAGAGAGAGAGAGAGACCCGTCATTTCCTATCACCATTATCTTCACTTATCTCTTCATATTTTCTTCCGTCATTTCCCTCATCTTTATCATTATCATTTTTCATTTCTCCACCCCCTCCCCTCTCACTAGCCTCCCCCTCCCTCCCCCTTCCCATCCCTCTCATCGCACTCCCCCTCCCCCTTTCCCTGCTCACCTTCTCACCACACTCCCTCATCACCCCTTCCCCTCCCCCCTTTTCACCACCTTCCCCTCTCTCTCTCTTACCGTCCTTCCTTCCCTCTCACCACACTCCCCCTTCTCCCTCCCCTTTCCTCTCCCTCCCCCTGCCTCTCGCCACCCCCTCCCCCTCCCTAAAGTGGAGAAATACACTGATAATAGGGAGGAGGGACACCACTGAACACCCCCTTCCTCCCTCTCTCCCCTCCCCCCTCTCCTCACCCTCCTCCCTTTCTCCCCTCCCCTCCTCCCCTCTCTCTCTTTTCCCTCCTCTCCTCCCCTCCTCCCTCTCCCCCTTCCCCGTCCTCCCTCTTCCCCTCTTCCACAATTTCTTTCTCCTTCCCGTCTCTCTACGCCTTCCTTCTCCTCCCTCTCCTCCCTTCTTTTCCTCCATCATTCCATCCTTCCATCTTACCCTTTCCTCCTCCTTTCTCGCATTCCACCACCTTTTCCTTCTCTCTCCCTTCTCTTCTTTTTCCTCCCCCTCCTCCCTTGTCTTCGTTTTACCTCCTTCTTTCCTCCCTCCTCCGTTTCTTCTTGTTTGGGGGGGCAAGTAGAGAGACGGGTAGGGAGAGCAATAATACAGGTGTAAGGTGCAGGTTAATTGTGTTTTTACCTGAGCTATGACAGGTAATAATTTCACATTCTCTCTCTCTCTCTCTCTCTCTCTCTCTCTCTCTCTCTCTCTCTCTCTCTCATGTGTGTGTGTGTGTGTGTGTGTGTGTGTGTGTGTGTGTGTGTGTTTATGGTGGTGTTTGTTTTTACATCGCTAAGCCAGGCCAGGTTCTGATTTCATATTCATCAAGATTCTTAAGTAAGTTCCAAGATAAATACAAGTCCCCATAACAGGTGACTATTTGTGTGTGTGTGTGTGTGTGTGTGTGTGTGTGTGTGTGTGTGTGTGTGTGTTTTATTTCCTCTAGTTTGGTTGCTGTATGGGTAGAAATAAATAAATAAATAAATAATGTAGGCAACTTAAGGGCAAGATTATTTATAAATATTGAACCTCGTGTTTAGTTAGTATATTTGTGTGTTTGTCTCCCCCCTCCTTCTTCCTCTCTCTCCTCTTCCTCCTCTTCTTTCTCCTCTTCCTCCTCCTCTTTCTTCTCTTTCTCCTCTTCCTCCTCCTCTTTCTTCTCTTTCTCCTCTTCCTCCTCCTCTTCCTTCCTCCTTCACCCACCTCTTCCTTATTTCTCTTCCTCCACTTCTTTCGCTTCCCTTCAACACTACCTCCTCCTTCCCTCCTCTTCTTCCTCCTTCCCATTCCTTCACTTCTCCTCCTCCCTTCTACTCTTCCTCCTTCCCATTCCGTCGCTTCTCCTCCCTCCTCCTCTTCCTCCTTCCCATTCCTTTACTTCTCCTCCTCCTCCTCTTCCTCCTTCCCCTTCCTCCTCCTCCTCCTCTTCCTCCTTCCCCTTCCTCCTCCTCCTCCTTTTCTCCCATTACTTCTTTTTCCTTCCTCCCTGTTTCTCTTCATATCTGTCCTTCCTCCTCTTTCCTTCCCCTCCCTTCCCCTCCTCTTCCTCCTCTCTCATCTTCCTCTTATCCGTCGCCTTCCCCTTCTCTCTCTTTTCCTCTTCTACCTCTCACCCCTCCTGCATCTTCCTCTCTCTTCCCTCTCCACCTTTCTCTCTCTCTCTCTCTCTCTCTCTCTCTCTCTCTCTCTCTCTCTTTCTCTCTCTCCAGCTTTATCTTTCCTCCTTTTTCCTCCTTCCTCCATTCTCTTCCTTCCCCCTCCTCCCTTCCCACTCTCTTCCCTCTTCTACCCCCCTCCTCCTTTTCCTCCCCTCTCTTCCTTCTCCTCCATCCTACTCTGTCCCCCCTCTTACCCTTCCCAGCGCCCTTCCTCCCTCCCCCTGTCTCCCCTCTCCCTCGCCCCCTCCCCGTCTCTCCTCCCTCTTCTGTCTCGTACCCCTTTCCCTTCTCTCTCTCTCTCTCTCTCTCTCTCTCTCTCTCTCTCTCTCTCTCTCTCTCTCCCTTCTCCTGTCTTCCCCATCATCTACCTCTTCTACCTCTTACTCCTCCCCCTCTCCCTCCCCCTCCCCATCCCCCTCCTTCGACTCCCCTTTTAACATTTTTAGATCCAGTATATTGACTAAAGGGAAGAGGAGACTACACCCCCCGTCTCTCTCTCTCTCTCTCTCTCTCTCTCTCTCTCTCTCTCTCTCTCTCTCTCTCTAAAATAAACTGCAAAATGACTAGAATCTAAGTTAAACCATAAATAAATAAGCAACGGTACTACGCCACTCTCGTAAATGAAGTAAAACCACATGACAGTACCAAGAGTAACATGGAGAGTGACGCCGCGGTAGGGAATGAATTAAAAACGGAATGTGTTAAGAGCAGAGTGGATGTACACTTGGCAGCACTAAGCGTGGTACAGGCTGCGTCAGGGAGGGATGGGTGTCGAGCGTTTCACACACACACACACACACAACTCAGCAGGATTTCGGGGGTACTGTGTGGATTGCTGACTTACGTGAATTTATATACATGGGTGTTTATGTGTACCGATGTGTGTGTGTGTGCTGAGTGTGTGTGCGTAATGCTGACTCTTGAGAATTTGTATATGCGTGTAAAAATAAAGAGAGAGAGAGAGTAAAAAGAAGGAAAATACCGTATGCACGCCTCACCATTTTCTATACTCTTTCCATGTCGGTGAAAAGTAATGTTTCTGATGTCAACGTAACGCAGTGTAATGTGTAAACAGATAAATACAGTGTTATGACACTGGCGTGGAAGTTTAGATTAGTGAAGTATACTGTAATGCAGTGTAATGGGCGTGTAAACAAGCGAAATATATTGTAATGAAGTGTAATGGAAAGCTTAGCGGGTAAAACATCGAGTGAAAATATAAAATGAAAATACTGAAGAAAATTAGATTGGAATGATTTAGTTTACCGTCTCTTTAACCCTTTCACTGGCGATTTTATTATTATTATTATTATTATTATTATTATTACCGGTATTATTATTTTTTTATTATTATTGTTTTCATTATTATTATTATTATTATTATTATTACTTTGGAAATTGATGATTTATACCATCATATTTTAAATCTTCGTTATTAGTCACTTTTTTGTTTTGATTCTATTTCTGTTCACTCATACTGCATCTGTTTATCTATCTGTCTGTCTGTCTGTCTGTCTATACATATATTTTTTTATTTTACTCATCTCCACGAGTGTATTCACCTCTACAGTACTATGAAAATTTATTGGGGCGTCATCTAACCTCTCCAATTCAGAGGGTCTCCAAAAAATAATAAATTCTTTTGGATACAGCAAGAAAAAATCGAAATCACCCCCCCTCAAAAAAAATCCCATTCCTAAATCCCATTGGTACCTTTAAAAGATTTGCCATTTTTCATCAATTTACGGTATTAGTTTTAGGGACTTGGGATATTTTAGGCACCCTACAGTAAGTGATCAAATGGTGTGTAGGATTGCAAGATTACCAACCCTCCCTTGTTTCCTTCATCCACACAAACGTCCAGGGATGGTGTGTTGGGCAAGATGATTGAGTTGTGTGAAAGCCGAGACGATTTTATGCCTCTGAGAGTGTCGTAGGAGCCTGAGAGTGCTAATACCGTGAGGCTGCGAACTGGAGCGATGGGCGGGGTGTTACGCAAGGGGATGGGTTTGTAGGGAGGCTGTGAGCGTGGGAATCGAGCGTCCCCGAATTCCCACGCCTCGCCGTATGTTCCCACGCTCACCCGTATTTTCCCACGGGCCGCGGTGTCGGTGTATGTGGTGGAGAGGCCGGCGGAGGTGGATGCGAGGAGGAAACGAAAGAAACCATAAGCAGACAGAACCATACAGACGCAAATATACAAGAAATGAGACCATGTAAACGTAAATATAGGAAGATACAAAAACGTACACAGTTTACTAATCACACACACACACACACACACACACACACACACACACACACACACACACACACACACACACACACACACACACACACAATTCTCTCCACCTCCATCCTCTTAAATCCACTTCATACTAGAAGGACAGTATTCAAAAACCCTGACTTCAGAGTGTGTTCTTTCACCCTAGGATAAAAACTTAAGACAGTACAAGAATAGGCTAAGCAAAGAGGGTATAATGATAAAAGTTAATGTTATCAATGAGCTTCAGTTAAGTTGAAAGAAAATGAAAATACAATTGCCGTGACGTAAATACGTTAACTTGTATATATGTATGGATGGATGGATGGATGTGTTTGTATGTATGTATGGATGGATGGATGGATGGATGTGTATGTATGTATGGATGGATGGATGGATGGATGTGTATGTATGGATGGATGGATGGATGCGTATGGATGGATGGATGGATGGATGTGTATGTATGGATGGATGAATGGGTGTATGTATGTATGTAAAGGAACCACTTAAGGTATACATACATTAAGATCAATGTAATAAGGAGTTCATGGAGGGTCTTACCTGTTCTGTCAAGGCGATCTTTCTTGAGTCCCCCCCCCAAAAAAAAAAAGAAAAGAAAAAGAAAACTGTCCTTAGGTAGAGAGAATGAATTACTGATGTGTGTGTGTGTGTGTGTGTGTGTGTGTGTGTGTGTGTGTGTGTGTGTGTGTGTGTGTGTGTGTGTGTGTGTGTGTGTGTGAGGGGGCTATTTTCGTGTGAGGCTATTTATCTACACACATCTCCTTCCTCATTCTCTATCTATCTATTTGTCTACCTGTCTTTAGCTTCCTGTTTCTGTATCTGCCTGACCATCTGTCTAGTTGTGTGTGTGTCTTTCCCCATGTTTGTATGTATCTATCAATCTGTCTATCTGTCTTCTTGTTTATTTATCTATCTATCTATCCATTCATCCATCTCCCTGTCAGTCTATCTATCTGTCTATCTATCTGTCTGTCCAATTACCTGTCTATCTGTCTCTCTATTAGGATCGTTAAGGTTTGTGTGGTCTGTGTAATTTCTTAACACTTAAATGTAACACTTAATCTTGATAAAATCTATGGGCACTCCACTTCATATTTCACTACCATAATTCTCTCTCTCTCTCTCTCTCTCTCTCTCTCTCTCTCTCTCTCTCTCTCTCTCACACACACACACACACACACACACACGTCTATCAGTATTATCTGTCAACCTATCTATCTATCTATCTCCGTGTTTTAACGTGAAAAATAATAAAATTCTCGTATGGGACGAAGTGTATGAATTAAATCATCCATTTCCTTTTTAGTTTTGCTGGGAAAAAATTGTGTGAAAAATTCCATATTCCGTGCCTCAAGGTCCCATAAGCAGCGAATAATAATAATAATAATAATAATAATAATAATAATAATAATAGTAGTTTTAGTAGTAGTAGTAATGATGACTGGTGATGATGCGGTAATAATAATAATAATAATAATAGTAGTAGTAGTAGTAGTAGTATTGATGACTGATGATGATGCAGTAATAATAATAATAATAATAATAATGTTTTTCTCTTTCAGGTTTGTTTCCCTGCTTCGTTTGGTGTACTGCGACCTACACATACCATCACCACAACAACCACTCAGCCTCACCACCACCACAACCACCACACCTACATCAACTACCACATCCACCACCACCACAGCTAACGCAGGTACCCTTAACCCCGTACCACCACACCCCTACCCCTAACACCACATGCACGGCAACCACCACCATTACCACAGCTACCATCAGAACGCCCACAACCACAACCATCACAACTACAACCCACGCAATAACCAGTCACCATAACAACCACTCCCACCACAACTACGGCCACCACCGCTACCACAGCTGCCCTCCACCACACTACCACCAACACCACAATTACAACTAACACAACCACTCCACTCTAGTTTGTGGTGCAGCTGTAACCACCACAACCACAGCTACCACACATATATTTCCTACCACAGCTGATATTACCACAACCACAACCAAAAACCACAACTGCTCCTACCATAACTACCACCAATTACCTCAACTACCACAGCTGTTCGTGCCATAACTACTATCACAGACACCACCACCACAACTACAACTACAACTACCACAACTGCAACTACCACAACCACCACAACTACAACTACCACAACCACAACTACAACTACAAGGACTTACAACAACTAGTCACTACAAGAACTACCACAACCACCACAACCACAACCACCACAACCACCACTACCACAACTACCACCATCCTCAGCGCCAAAGGTAAGTTGCCAGTGACTCTTTTTCAAACAAATCTTTCACGTTTACCACTTGACTTTTTTTTTGCTTTTTTTTTCAATATATTTTTCTTGGTCATGATTTTTTTTTTTTTTTTTGCTGTCTTTTTAATTGCTTTGTTTTG
The DNA here is from genome assembly GCF_032717465.1 of Coenobita brevimanus. Classification (NCBI taxonomy): domain Eukaryota; kingdom Metazoa; phylum Arthropoda; class Malacostraca; order Decapoda; family Coenobitidae; genus Coenobita; species Coenobita brevimanus. The sequence goes on along the minus strand of NC_137063.1, from coordinate 45,201,338 downwards.
TTTTGAAAATGTCTCCTCTTCCTGTTCTTTTGTTTGTTTCTTTTGTTTTCCGGCCGCGTGCTCGAAAAACGTGTGTGTGTGTGTGTGTGTGTGTGTGTGTGTGTGTGTGTGTGTGTGTGTGTGTGGTGTGTGTGTGTGTGTGTGTTATTACTATTTTAATGTCTGTTTTTCTTTTTTAGTGGATGTTTCTCTCTCTCTCTCTCTCTCTCTCTCTCTCTCTCTCTCTCTCTCTCTCTCTCTCTCTCTCTCTCTCTCTCTCTCTCTCTCTCGTGTGTGTGTGTGTGTGTGTGTGTGTGTGTATTGAAGGGTATTAAAGTACGTCACTGCGTACGCGTGTAGGTGAATGTGTCAACAGGTGTGTGTGCGTGTACCTGTGCGTGTGTGTGCGTAGGAACATGTGAGCATGTGTGCGTCTTTGATTGAATAGGATATTATATATAGTATTTCCTCTCACGTGTCTTGCCCTGCACGCACGCACACACACACACACACACACACACACACACACACACACACACACACACACACACACACACACACACACACACACACACACACACAGATTTTTCATACATACACTTGTATACATACATTATGCTTGTGAGATTGCTTCCGTCTCTCTCTCTCTCTCTCTCTCTCTCTCTCTCTCTCTCTCTCTCTCTACCTCCTATATTCCCCCTCCTTCCCTCTCCCCCAGCCTTCCCACCTACCTTCCTACTTACCTACCTACCTACCTACCTCTCAGCGTACCAACATCTGAGTTTGCCTTTCCTTCACCTCTCGCTCCCTCCCTCCCCACATACCATCTTCCTGTTTGCCTCTCGCCTGCCTACCTACCTGTCCACTTACCTACCTACCTACTTACCAACCTGTCAGCCTACCTACTTTTCCCCTCTGTCTCGTTATCTCTTCTTACCTACTTACATATCTACCTACCTACCTACCCATTTACTCTTCACCTTTACCCCTCCCCTATCCATCAACCTACCTATTCACCTGTCAAGCTGTTTACATTTTCCCTTCATCTCTCCTTCCCTTCCTCCTTGACATCCTGCCTATTTACCCACGATCTTACCTACCTACCTACCTACGTACTTACCTACCTATCTATTTATCTATCCATCTCTCTCTCTGTTGGTCTATCTTTATCTGTCTATCTCTATCTGTCTATCTACCTACCTACCTACCTACCTACCTACCTACCTACCTACTAACCCAGTATTTCAAAAGAGCCACAGTGAGTAACTTTTCACATATATTGTGTCTTTTCTTACTTTTTTTCTATCGCTTGTTTACCCGTAAAGAGAGAGAGAGAGAGAGAGAGAGAGAGAGAGAGAGAGAGAGATGCTTGTTCGTTTTTCTGTATCAGTGTAGGTGTTTTGTGTATGTGTGTGTCTGTGTGTGTGTGTGTGTGTGTGTGTGTGTTCGTCTGCGTTTGTCTAAGAGTTGTGGGTACGTGTTCGTGTACGTGTTTATAATTCGTGTGTGTGTGTGTGTGTGTGTGTGTGTGTGTGTGTGTGTGTGTGTGTGTGTGTGTGTGTGTGTGTGTACGTCACATACACCACAGTTTTGCGTATTTGTGTTTGTATGGCTTTCGTTGCTAGTGTGTGTGTGTGTGTGTGTGTGTGTGTGTGTGTGTGTGTGTGTGTGTGTGAGAGAGAGAGAGAGAGAGAGAGAGAGACTGGCGCACCATAATTCTACTTCATTTGTGCTGTCTCTGGGAAAGAAAGTTCTATTATATATTTTAAAATAATAATCTATCATTCCAAAATTTTTTCTCATTCATGTTATATTTCCATTTCTTCTCCTCTCCCATTCTTCATTCTTCATCCCATTCCTCTCTTTATTTCTTTCCTCCTTTCTTCATTCTCTTCTTCCTTCTTCCTTCCTCTTCTATCATCATTGTTTTCCTTTTCCACTTTCTTCTTCCTCCTTTTCCTGTATTTTACCTAATTTCCTGTTTCATTCTCTCTCTCTCTCTCTCTCTCTCTCTCTCTCTCTCTCTCTCTCTCTCTCTCCGTACACATGCATTCTTTCTCTTTTCTCCTCCCTCCCTCTCCCATCCCTCCATTCCCCTCCCTCCTCATATATTTTTCCTCCCTTCCCTCCTCCCACCTCTCCTCCTCTCCATCTTCCCCTCTCCTTTCTTTCCTTCCCCTCCACCTCCCCCTTCCCCCCCTCTCCTTCTTCCTTTTTCCTCCCTCCCTCCGATTCCCCTTCAATATTGATATCTCCATTCTCTCTCTCTCTCTCTCTCTCTCTCTCTCTCTCTCTCTCTCTCTCTCTCTCAGGCAATCTTCACCTCGACTCCCTAAGGAAAGGCCTGAGAGTGGAGAGATAATTAAGGAGAGAGAGAGAGAGAGAGAGAGAGAGAGACAGACAGACAGACAGACAGACAGACAGACAGACAGAGGCGGGGGGTGGGAGAGGGAAAGAATCGATGAGTGAGTGAGGGAGAGAGAGAAAATGAGAGAGAGAAGGTCTAAGTATTTGAGAAAAGTGAGCAAGAGAATGGCTTTGAATACATGTGAGTTAGAGAGAGTGAGTGAATGAGAAACGTGCTGAGCAGAAAGAAAGAAAGATTGGGCCGACCACGTGTAAGTGAGCGAGAAGGGGAGAGAGAGTGAGAGAGAGTGAAAGTGAGACAGCGGACGAAAGTGAGAGAGAGAGAGAGAGAGAGAGAGAGAGAATAAGCGTGAAAGTGTCTAAAACGAAGTAAGGGAGAGAGAGTGAGTGAGCGAAAATAGAGAGAGAGAGAGAGAGAGAGAGAGAGAGAGAGAGAGAGAGAGAGTGAGTGAAGGTCTTGCTGGCCACGTGTAAAGGCAGCCACATAACACACTCTCACACGCGCCTAGCCACGCGACCCTGTTCTCTCTCTCTCTCTCTCTCTCTCTCTCTCTAACTCGTTTTTAAATATTTCAAAATTTCTCCTCTCTCTCACTCTCTCTCTCTCTCTTACTCGTTTTTAAATATTCCAAAATTTCTCCTCTCTCTCTCTCTCTCTCTCTCTCTCTCTCTCTCTCTCTCTCTCTCTCTCTCTCTCTCTCTCTCTCTCTCTCTCTCTCATCTCCCCTCCAGGCATCTCAGACCCTCTTCAAGACTCTCTTAATTTTTCCCTTACATGTTCTCTCCAAGTCTCTCTCCCTCCTTCCCTCCAGTTCTCTCCATTATCCCTCCACTCCTCCCTCCAGTTCTCTCCATTATCCCTCCACTCCTCCCTCCACTTTCCTCCATTCCTCCATCCACTTCTCTCCATTCCTCCCTCCATTTCTCTCCATCCTTCTCTCCACTTTTCTCTGCTTCTTTCCATTCCTTTCTCACTTTTTCATTGTTACCTCCATTTTCTCACTTTCTTTAAATTTCCTTCCTGTTTTCCTCCATCTTGTCTTCAGTTCGCTCCACATCTCCGTTTCCTCTTCCAATTTTCTCTCCATTTTTCCTCCTGTCTCTCCAGTCTCTTTCCAAGTCTCTCCAGTTTTCCTCCAGTCTCTCCAGGTCTCTCCATTCCTTCCTCCAGTCTCTCTAGTGTCTCTCCAGGTCTCTCCATTTTTCCTTCTGTCTCTTCAGTGTCTCTCCAGGTCTCTTCATTCCTCCCTCCAGTCTCTCCAGGTCTCTCCATTCCTCCGTCCGGTTTCTCCAGTGTCTCTCCAGGTCTCTCCATTCCTCCCTCCAATCCCTCCAGTGTATCTCCAGGGGTCTCCATTCCTCCTGTCTCTCCAGTGTCTGTCCAGGTCTCTCCATTCTTCCATCTGGTTTCTCTTCATTCTTCCTTTTTCCCTCCATCTCCTTCACGTGCCTCCCTCCAGTTCCTTCATTTCTCTTCATGTTCTCTCCATTTTTTCTAGTTTCCTTCCAGTTTCTCTCCATCCCCTCCACTTTTCCTCCATTTTTCCCTCCATTTCCTCCAATTTCCCCCAGTCACGTGCCTTCAGCTTCTTTCCAAATTTCCTCCAACTTTCCTCCGGTTTCCTTCCATCCCTCCGTCACGTGCCTTCATCTTCTCTCCACTTTTCCTCCAGTTTCCCTCCATCCCTCTGTCACGTGCCTCCAGTTTCTCTCCAGTGTTCCCTCCATTTCCTCCAGTTTCCCTCCATCACTCTGTCACTTGCCTCCAGTTTCTCTCCAATTTTCCCTCCATTTCCTCCAATTTCCCTCCATCCATCTGTCACGTGCCTCCAGTTTACCCTCCATTTCCTCTAATTTCTCTCCAGTTTCCCTCCATCCCTCTGTCACGTGCCTCCAATTTTTCTCCAGTTTTCCTCCAATTTCCCCTCCATTTCTTCTAATTTCCCTCCAGTTTCCCTCCATCCCTCTGTCACGTCCCTCCAGTTTCTCTCCAATTTTCCTTCCATTTCCTCCAATTTCCCTCCATCCCTCTGTCACATCCCTCCAGTTTCTCTCCAATTTTCCCTCCATTTCCTCCAATTTCCCTCCATCCCTCTGTCACATGCCTCCAGTTTCTCTCCAGTTTTCCTCCAATTTCCCTCCGTTTCCTCCAGTTTCCCCATGTCACGTGCCTTCAGCTTCTCTCCAATTTTCCTCAAATTTCCCCTCCATTTCCTCTAATTTCCCTCCAGTTTCTCTCCATCCCTCCGTCACGAGCCGTCATCTTCTCTCCGCTTTTCTTCCAGTTTCTCTCCATTTCTTCCAATTTCCCTCCATCCCTCTGTCACGTGCCTCCAATTTCTCTCCAAGTTTCCTCCAATTTACCCTCCATTTCCTCTAATTTCTCTCCAGTTTCCCTCCCGTCTGGTACAAAACATTTCCAAAGTTACCCTGATAAATGACGGTAATTCTCTCTCTCTCTCTCTCTCTCATGCGGTGTGCTCCCGATAACCTCTCTCTCTCTCTCTCTCTCTCTCTCTCTCTCTCTCTCTCTCTCTCTCTCTCTCTCTCTCCCATGCAGTGTGCTCCCGATAACCTTTCATTCTGTTTCTCGCTCCCTGCTCTCTTTTTAGCTCTCTTTCGCCTTCCCTCTCTTTCACCCTGAACCAATATTCCCAACGCTCTCTCTCTCTCTCTCTCTCTCTCTCTCTCTCTCTCTCTCTCTCTCTCTCTCTCTCTCTCAAACACGTGCAGGCCCCCTCATTATGTTCCTTCCTCTTTCTCTCCCCTCCTCCCTCCCTTCCCCTCTCTTGTCACCTTCCCTCTCTGCCCTTGCCTTCATCACAACACGCACACACACACACACACACACACACACACACACACACACACACACACACACACACACACACACACACACACACACACACACACACACACACACACACACACACACACACACACACTCTCTCTCTCTCTCTCTCTCTCTCTCTCTCTCTCTCTCTCTCATCCAGATCTGACAAACCAACCACCACCATCACCACCACCACCAACAACAACAACAACAACATTTATCAGCACCACCACCTCTGCCATCATCATCATCATCATCATTATCATCATCATCATCATCATCACACACTATTTCACCTGATCATCCACCAGTGAGAGACAGGTAAATCATATAACTACATGATCTTAACACTCTCAGGTGCACAGGTAAAACACTTCATTCAGATATTAATTTCATTGCGTTGTACCTGAGACGATTAGACATACCTGAGAGACTTTTGGACTGGTGGGGTTAGACGTAGCCTTGATTTACTCCTTAAGACGTCTCCCGGAAGTGGAATAGGGTCATCGGGGGGAAGCAAGGGTAAGGTAAGACGTCATGGGATTCAAGACGTTAATCTCTCAAGGTGGAACTGGAAGTCTACGTAAGAACAGTGACGCCTTCATCTTAATCTTTGACTTAACCCATTTCAGTTCTATCGGGTATTTCCTATTTCCTTCTTGCCGTATCCAAGTTATTTTATTCAGCATAGAGAGGTCACTGCTGTACTCTGGTCACTTTCACTTGGACTAAAATTGCCATCCCTCCACTTTGAATGCTGAGCTGTGACAATAGATAGGCACTGCAGTATGGTGCTAGTCACGAAAAAGTGCTATGGGAATGATGTACAGCCGTAGTATTGCCTTTTTTCTGCCCCTGAGCTGAGTGAAGTAAACTGCACAAACACGAAAATCTGGGCCAAGTTAAATTGAATGAACTGTAGTGAAGGGGTTAATGTAGGCTGTAACTATACTCTTTTCAACCTAACTTGGCTCAGATTTTCGTCCTATTTCAATAGCAGAACAAGGCAATATTCCGTTCTACATCCTTTCCATAGCTTTTTTTCGTGACTAGCATCGTATTCTAGTGTAATTCCCCCGCTGCAACTCAGCATTCAAGATGGAGAGATAGCAGTTTTAGGCCAGGTTAGAGTGAAAAGAGTATAACACCCCCCAGTTCGAAAAATCCCCTTTCTAACCGAAGAAAATCGTCTGAAGGTATGAGAAATAAATGAAAAATAAAAATAAATCACCGGAGGCAGATTTTAGGCCTGTGCAAATTAGTAGATTGGGGGAGAAGGAGGGGAAGACCGAGGATGAGATCGAGGGATGGAGCGGAGAGGTATAGGAGAGAGGGACGTGTGAGCTGGAGGAGGAGGGCAGCGAAATGGCAGGGGACAGGGCGACGTAAAGGCGATTTGTTTGTGGCCACCCCATACGGGATAGAGGCGTCAGGCTTTAGATAGATAGATAGATATACAATAATTTAGTTCTTTGGGAAATTGTTTATTGAATTTTTTGATGATTAATTTTGTTACTGAGTTATTATAGAACCTGCGTAGAAATTAACCCCTTCACTGCGATGACGAGAGAGAGAGAGAGAGAGAGAGAGAGAATAAAATTAAAATGACGTGTAAGTTACTGATGGGTTAGACATGCTATACTCATTTTACACTAACTTGGCATAAAATTCCCATCTCTTTATCTTGTATGCTGAGTTATGGCAATAGAATTAACATTAGATTCAGGTGCAATAGATTAACAATAGATTCAGGTGCTAGTCACGAGGAAGTGCAATAGGAAGGATGTAGAACCTAACTCGTTTTCTGAAACTGAGCTACGTGAAATAAATTGCAGGACGAAAATCAAGGCCAACTTAAGGTGAAAGAACTGTAGATATAAGGCCGTCTCTCTCTCTCTCTCTCTCTCTCTCTCTCTCTCTCTCTCTCTCCCTTTATCTATCTATCTATCTATCTATCTATCTACAATACTTATGGCGGTGATGTTGGTGGGCAAACGACCCATTAGCATTAAATAATTAGAGCGTTACCGTGTGTGTGTGTGTGTGTGTGTGTGTGTGTGTGTGTGTGTGTGTGTGTGTGTGTGTCATTTAAGGGATCGTTGAGGCACCTGTCACTACCAACCAAAACTTAATTATGTTTTTCTTTTACTTAAACCTCACACTCTTTTTTTACTAACCCCTTCAGCCCCAGGACGTGATTTTTAGTATATTGTTGATGTCAGACGGTTTTATTGAGCTTGGAAATCCCCCCTTCCTTCATACTGTGCAATTGCAAGTGTTGAAGACGGAAGAAAGTGGAAAAGGCAATGATTAAATTAAGGGAAGGAAGAGCTGAGTTGTTGTTTTTTTTTTAGAATTTAGAGTAGAAGATGGGGGTAGTGGAAGATGGAGGTAGTGGAAGATGGGGGTAGTGGAAGATGGAGGTAGTAGAAGATGGGGGTAGTGGAAGATGGAGGTAGTAGTAGATGGAGGTAGTAGTAAATAGTGGGTAGGTGAGTGGTGTTTGATGATCTTGTCGGCGTTTTTTATGTATGTCTGTCAACTTCCCTTCCTTCCACTCCTGTCACACGGGCGAAATCTTAGCTGAAGGGGTTGACTGTCTATCTGTCTATCTATCTATCCATCTATCTATCTGCCTGAGTGAGATTCTTTATTGTCAAGGTGAGGCTGGTGGGCTGGGTACTTCTCGGGCATTCCTCCTTGGTCTTTTCTTTCATTTTTTCCCCTTTTTCCTTTCTTTTTCCACCCATGGTTTTCCGGTTAGCAATAGAATCGGTCTCTCACGGTACACTCTTCGTCGTCTTTCCTCCTCAAGACGACGACACACTGTCAAGGAGTTACTGAAGACTGTTATTAACCCCTCCAGTGTGAATAGTGTCCCTTGAATAAATTTGTGGAGGACGGAAGGAGAACAAGGACAGTAGGTCGTGGCCTCAAAGAATCATAATAATAATAATAATAGTAATAATAATGATGATGATGATGATGATGATGATGATAATAATAATAATAATAATAATAATAATAATAATAATAGCCTGGGTAAATCTTCTTCAGTGAGCCCAGCCAATTTTTTAGATAAGATTCCACGGCAGTTAATTGATATATGAATTTCTGTTCTTGGTCATACACACATACATACTAATACATACATATATAAGTACGTACTCAATATATATGTATGTATGTGTGTATGTATGTATTCGCATTTACTCCAGTTTATTTGCTAGATGTTTGAGTGAGTTGTAACAATAAATTAACAATGATGCTAGTCACGAAGAAGTGCTATGGAAAGGATACAGAGCCGTAAAATTGCCCTTTATCCCTACTGAACGCTGAGTTATGTCAAATGATTAACAAAGATGCTAGTCACGAAGAAGTGCCATGGAAAGGATGTAGAGTCGAAGCGTTGTCTTTTTCCGCCACTCACCTACATGAAGTAAGCTGCATAAAGAGGAACGTTTGGGCCAGGTTAAGGTGAAAGGGGTGTAAATATCTCCTTCATAAGCTGAATAAAGTCGTCTACCAGCAGTAATAATAATAATAATAATGATAATATAATATTAATAATTACAATAATAATAATAATGATAGTCGCGTGATGTCCTCGTGGTGAAGGGGTTAGGGGGAGGGCAGCGTGAAGTCGGAATGTATTACCTCTCTCTCTCTCTCTCTCTCTCTCTCTCTCTCTCTCACGTTCTGGTATAAGTAAAGACATATAAAGTAAAAAAAAAAAAAAAAATATCCGCGAGCTAATCACCTTCCTACAAGAAATGTCAAAAAAAATATATATATAACTTTTCCTGAATATTTTCTTTTCAGCTCAGGTAAGACGATATATTTTATTTTTCGTAAAGTTGTATCAAAAATCTGATTAGCGGAAAGAGGAATGAAAAAAAAAAAGAAAGAAAACATCATCGTCGTTGTAAAAGGGTGGGAAGGATGTGGCTGAGACGATTTAATTCTCTCTCTCTCTCTCTCTCTCTCTCTCTCCCTCTTTTCCGTATTCCTTCTCTCCCCACCTCTTTTCTCCTCTCTCTCTTTTTCTTTAATTTCTTTCCCCTGTCTCTCATCCATTCTTTCTGCCTCCCTTTATTTTTATCATTCCTTCCCGTCTCTTACCTTCATTTTTCTCACGTCCTCTTCTCTCCCTTCATAGATTCACGTTCTTTTTTTTTCCCACATTCTCCATTCTCTTTATATCTTCCTTCAGCTCATGATTCTGTGTGTGTGTGTGTGTGTGTGTGTGTGTGTGTGTGTGTGTGTGTGTGTGTGTGAATGTATATGTATATCGCCTTTCTTTTTTTGCACTTTCCTGTGTTTCAGTCCGTCTTTGAATCTATATATTTCATCTCAACTCCCCCCCTTCTCTCTCTCTCTCTCTCTCTCTCTCTCTCTCTCTCTCTCTCTCTCTCTCAACACGTGCTCCCGACACCACCTGTAGGCAGTCCGCACGTGACTCTCTCACTCACTCTCTCACATTGCTTTCTGGCTTATCTTTTTTCCTCATTTGTCTCTTATCTTTTTTATTTCTCTTTTCTCATTTCCTTTGTTCTTATTCTTTTCTACCTACACCGTATTCTTTCTCTCTCTCTCTCTCTCTCTCTCTCTCTCTCTCTCTCTCTCTCTCTCTCTCTCTCTCTCATTTTGATAATTCTTGAAAATTCATTGCGCAAATCTTAATACTGATGTTTATATTACTTTTATATATGGATAATAATGATGATAATAATAATAATAATAATATGTTCATGATCACATTTCACGTTCTACTTCTACATATTTATTTGTTTAGATATCTGTATGGAGAGAGAGAGAGAGAGAGAGAGAGAGAGAGAGAGAGAGAGAAGCCTATTTCTCATGTGACGACTGTCTCTAATCCTCTTTATCTCATCCCATTCTCTCTCTCTCTCTCTCTCTCTCTCTCTCTCTCTCTCTCTCTCACGAGCTTTTTTCTGACTTTTCTTTCTCCATTCCCTCTTTCCTTTCCTCCATTCATTCCATCCTTTTTCTCATCCCCTCACCCTCCCATACCGCCTCATCTTTCCTTTTCCTTAACTCTTGTCTTTTCCTTCCCATCCCTCCTTTTCCTCCTTTCCCTCCTCCTCTTCCCCTCCTCCTCTTCCTCTTTCCTTACATTTCTACTGTCTTCCTTTGTATCTCTTGTACATTCCTTTTTCTCATCGTTATTCCTTCCTCCTCTTCCTTCACACCATTTTTCTCTCCTAGCTACTATTCCTTTTAATTTCCCTCTATGCCTCCCTCCTTTTCCCTCCACCTCTCCCAGTTTCCTCCATCTTTCCCTCCGTTTCTCCCCATTTCTCATTTCCTTCGGTCTTCCTTCTTTTCCCTTCATTTCTTCCGTTTCCCTTCATCATCTCATCCTTCTCTTTCCTTCCACCCTTTCCTCGTTTAATCTCCACATTTCTCTTCTTCCCTCTCCTTCCCACCGTTTTCCCTTCCTTCCTCCTTCTCTCCGTCTTCCCCTTCCCTTCCTCCATCTCTTCCCCTTCCCTTTCTCCCCATCTCCCTCTTCCTCCTCCTTTCCACCCCTCCTCACGCCTCTAAAACTGATCGGCCGTTTTGGTCACCTCGACTTAGCTCTATCAGATTTAGGGACCCGCCTGAAGTCTTTAATTTTGTAACTGTATCCTGGTTCAAATGGCTTTCTCTCTCTCTCTCTCTCTCTCTACCTGTGTGTGTGTGTGTGTGTGTGTGTGTGTGTGTGTGTGTGTGTGTGTGTGTGTCCCTTAATAACTGGATAAGTTGGGTTGTCGTCGTGCTTGAAGTTTTGGCCGGCCGTTTCCTGGTTCGTTAGCCGTTATTTTGAATTTGATTTGACTTTGGCGTCCGTTGGTCCTTGAGGGGTTACTATTTTGAAAGGTGGGTGAGGTTTGGAGCAGATTTTTTTTTTTTTTTTTTTTAATTTGTCCCAGTGTTAACCCCTTTACTTCTGTCACGTCCATTTTTTGTATATTTTTGATACCGCTAGAAGGATTGATTCAACTTTAAGATTTTTCGAGTTTTGGAAATGGAAGGGTTAGGTATCGGTATAGCTTTCGTTATTATTTTAAATACGGGGGTCACTTTTAGCTGATACATTACAATATTCAGACGCCAAAGGACTGGAGGGATTATCGCTTCACCCTAGGGAGTCTCTTTTAAAACGAATAAAATCTTCAAGTGTTGACCAGAATACATTACAAAACACTTATGCTGAAGAAGTTAATGGAGAAATTGTCAAGCCTCTTCTCCCCGGGGGTTTCTCCTATATTGAACAAAATCGTGTGGCATTAGAAATCGAAGCACGTTCTCGTACTGAAGGGTTAATGGCATTGATAGATATTTGGATATATTGACGTCTTTCTTGCAAGAATGTCTCCAGATTAGTGCACAGTGATTCTTGTTGATTTAGTGCAGCCTATATATGGAGCACGTGGGACTAGTAGTCAGTACATCAATAGTATTCGTAGTCTTCATTGGTCATTGAATTACAGATTAAATGTAGACACGAATTTGTACATCATATAGTTACCCATCAAGTCTGTGAGTTTATCGTTTTCTCACAATCTAAAAGTAAAGAAAGAAAGCGCTGTCAATTTTACATGGGTAACTTAAATATTTTGTTTCATTTTTCAGTATACACAAATAATGTTTTATCTCGAGGGAACAATTAATGAAAGTGCTCATTTGTATTTTCTGTGTGTTTATTTAGCTTTAAAAGGTAGTGAGGAGGAGATGCACTAAAGATGATGAGGAGGGACAGGCAGATAGAGACCCCGGTGAGAGGCAGTGGAGTTAAAAATGGAGAGAATGTGAAGTGACTGCGGGAGTTTTTGTCGCCATGAAAGTATGAAGTTCTGTAGTTTCCCAAAGGTCACCACTACCAGTTCGGAAATTTAAGTGTGTAAGGCAATATATATTTTTTTTCTCGTGTCATAATCGTAGGCCGCCTGTGATGTATTTGGCAGTTAATAATACTTTTTTGTCGTTAATTGGCAGATGGTGGATTTGGTTGATGTTCGTTTGTTTACATTAATTTATGAAGGATTTTATGTAACGTGGGAAATAATAGGGCGATTTTTAGATTTTACTGTTTTGATATTTTTTTTTTACATTATGGCTTCGATTTATTGGTGGCATTAATTGTTGCAGAATTGAGGGGAAAAAAAATTATGTGAGGGAAATATTTTAATTTTAATGGAGAGAGAGAGAGAGAGAGAGAGAGAGAGAGAGAGAGAGAGAGAGAGAGAGAGGAAGGGGTATGTGAACAGGTGTGTGATTGGTGAATGTGTGAATAGGAGAGTGAGTGTGAGAGATGGAGGATGACTGAGAGAAAATGAAAGGGAGTGAGGGAGGGGAAGGAGAGTGAGTTGGAGAATAAAAGAGTGAGAGAAGGAATGAGTCAGTGGGAAAATGAATGGAAATAAAAATGTGGATGAAAATGTAATTGAGAGAGAAAGAGTGAGTGAGTGAGAGAGTGAGTGAGTTAGCTCTCATCCATTAACATTCCTACGTGAACCACTAGGCATTGTCATTGGCGGTAATTGTGATAGTGGTGGTAGTTGTGGTAGGGATGGTGGTTATGGTGGTGGTGCTTGTAGGGATGTTGGTTATAGTAATTGTGGTAGCTGTGGTAAGGCTATTGATCATGGTAAGTGTAGTGGTGGTAGTTGTGGTAGGATATTGGGTATGGTAATTGTGGCAGTTGTGGTAGGGAAGTTGGTTATGGTAGTTGTGGTAGGGTCGGGGTTATGGTAATGATAGTAATGGTTGTGGTGATCAGGGATGGATGGTTATGGTGATGGTAGTTGTGATGGGGATGTATGGTAATGGTAATGGTAGTTTTGGTTGTATTGGGAGATGTAATGGTAGTAGAATTGGCGATAGTAGTGGTAGTGATGCTTGTTGTAAATGTGGTAATGGCAGTAGGAATGGTGATAATAGTAGTTGAATTGTAGTAGTAGTAGTAGTAATGTTGGTTGTAGTAGTGGTAGTTGTGGTTGAAATGGTGCTATAGTGGTAGTTGAATAGGTAGTAGTATGGTAGTTGAAATGGTAGTAGTGGTAGTGGTGGTCGTAAATTTTATGGTGTTTTTAGTACCGGATATTGTGGTAGCGACGTGGTAGTTGTTGTGTTAGCCTAAGTGGTGGTTGTGGTAGCTGTACTGGTAGTTGTGGTAGTGCTGGTAATTGAGCCTGTGGTGGTTGAAATTTGGATTTTAGAATGTAGAGAAATAATAATAATAATAATAATAATAATAATAATAATAATAATAATCAACACCATCACCATAATAAAAAACAAAGTCATCTTCGTCATCGTCGCCGCAACAAGAGATCGGTTAAATAACGAACAACGATTTTTCGATGACAAATTTGAAATATTTACGAGCTGACTTGCCTCATTTTACGATTCATGCACCACAGCTTAAACCCCTTCAAGCCCATGACGTATTTTTCAGCTTATTCTTGCAAGTTTTAATGTTTTTCAGCTTAGGAAATTTACATTAAAGGGGCAGTTGAAGGTTAAATTTAAATCCCCAGTTTGAAGTTTCTCTTAAGCTGAATAAAATCGTCTGAGGATAATACTGTAAAATAATAATAATAATAATAATAATAATAATAATAATAATCGGAGTGAAGTTGAAACCATGAGTATTTTCCTCACGTCTCCCTCTTTCGAAGCCAAATATTATTCCCGTCAGCGTGAGAATAGCGAGTTAAATATTGCGACAATCGGTATGCCTTTTTCCCCCTCCTCCGTCGTGGGATTTTGTGTACTTTACAATAGTCTTCCTTGAAAAAAAAAAAAAAAAGTTATAGTGATTAGTAGTGTTGGCTTTTACTCATTTCTTGCAATATTTTTAGTTAATAATTTTTTGTTTTATTGTAATATTTTGTATTATTTGTTTCTGTATTAATATTTTCTTTATTCTTTTGTTCTGAGTAAAGATTTAAGTTTTATTTAGTGATTTTAGTTAGTTTTCATCTTCATAAGTAAAAATCTTTAGTATGTCCTGAAGGGGTGTACAATATGGAGGATTAAAGCAAGCCTGCTAGCAGTAAATTACATAACATTTTGTAATCTCTGTCTCTTTCTTGTGCTTTCTGAATTATTAAACGAGAGATTTTGTGTAGGCAAGATTCCGTACTCTCTCTCTCATTTGAATAATTTAAATTTTCCCTGCTTTCGACGACATTTCGGTCTCTCTCCATCTTTCTCTCTCTCTCTCTCTCACACACACACACACACACACACACACACACACACACACACACACACACACACACTCTCTACTCTAGGCATCCTTTCGTACTCCGGCAATATTTGAATAAACAACAGAAAAGAAGGATTTTCGTAGAAGAGGTAACATTCTGCACTCACACGCGCGCGCACCGAAAAATTGCAGTTTTTTAGCAATGAATCGTCTCTCACGCTCCCTCGGCTCAGGGGTCAAAGGTGCTGGTTGGTAGGAGTGGTGGTTGGTAGGGATGGTGGTAGTAGCGGTTGGTAGGGATGGTGGTAGTAGTGGTTGGTAGGGATGGTGGTAGTTGTGGTTGGTAGGGGTGGTGGTTGGTAGGGATTGTGGTAGTGGTGGTTGGTAGGAGTGGTGGTGGTGGTTGTGGTTGGTAGGAGTGGGGGTAGTGGTGGTGTTGGCAGGAGTGGTGGTAGTGGTAGATGGTAGTAGTGGTAATAATGGTGGTAGGCAGGAGTGATGGTAGTGGTGGCTAATTGTAGTGGTGGTAGTGGTAGTTGGTAGGTGATAATGTTGGTTGGTAAGAATGGTGGTAAAGAATGGTAGTCGTGGTGGTGGTTGGTAGTAGTGGTAGTAATGGTCCTGGTTGGTGACAGTGGTGTGGTAGTGATGCTGGTTAGTGTTAATGGTGGTTGGTAAGATTGGTAGTACTGGTGATGGTTAGAGGTAGTGGTGGTTGGTAGGAAAGTGGTAGTTGGTGGAAGAGTAACAGTGATGATGGGAAGGAGTGGTAGTGAGAGCTGGGTTAGATTGTGGTAACTGCTTGTAGAAATGTTGGTTGGTTGGAGGGTTGATAATAGTTGTAAGTTGGAATAGTGGTAGATGTGATGGCAGGTAGTAGTGGTAATAGTGGCAATAGTAGTAGTAGTTGTTGTTGTCGTTGATAGTGATGACGGTTGGCTGGGACCGGTGCTGGATGATGATGGTAGTGATTGTGGTAGTTGTGGTAGTCATTGGTGGTGATTATGGAGTGTTAGCTGCTGAGGTAATGTTGGTGGCTGAAACTGCGTGCGTGCGTGTATGAGAGAGAGAGAGAGAGAGAGAGAGAGAGAGAGAGAGAGAGAGAGAGAGAGAGCTGTTATTACTGCTATACTATATTTATCAAGCTGCCCTTCAGTGCATTCACACCACTACCATCAGTACAACCAGACACCATCACCATTACTATAACTACTCGGCCATCATTCAGGGTACCCTCGCCATTCACCATTACCACTCCACTACCACAACCACCACCATCACCATTCCTTGCATCTCAGCTGCGCCATCAGCATCACCACCACTACCCCTGCAGCTCTGACCACTTTTAGCATCGTGTAAAATGAGCATACACAAGTCAGCCACAACACTGCAACCACAACCACCAGCATTACCATTCACAACCCAACCACACCACTACCACATCACTTCTGTCACTTTATTACTATTCTAGCAGTATCAGCATTCAGTATCCGCGCCACCAGCCACATGCCTACCACTACAGCCATCACTACCTCCACCTCAGCTCAGCCACACCAATAACAACCATTTACACAACTATCAATATTCCATATCATGACCATTTAACCACAACCTCAGTCACCACCACCACAGCAGCAGCCTCAGTCACTCACATAACCATCAGTATTCAGACCTGTAGTATATATATAATCAGTATTCCCTACCCAGCTCATTCAACCAAGGGAACCACAACCAAATCCACCACGGCCTCCACAAAACCACACTACCACATCCACAACTACAATTATTTAAAGGCACAGAACACAATCAGTACTCCACACCATGCCCATTCAACCACGACAACCACAACCACCGCCACCACCACCACCGCCAGTGTCCTACAGCCTAGAGCTAAAACGTCCGTTACTCCTCGGGGAAGACGGTTAGGCGGCGCAGTTACCACATCTTTCTTTATTTACACGACAAAACCCTTCGTCAAACGGCCATCCGCTCACTGAAAAACTCTCTAAACTCCTTAATTACCGTGTATGTTATGCGTCTGTGGATTTAACTGTTCGAGAAATAGAAGGAAATTACGGGAGATGTGCTTGTGGGTTAGGGCGACGGGCGACATCCGGCAACTCGGTGTTTACGTCGCTTAAAAAAAGAGACGGCGTTGTGAAATTTTATACATTTTTCGGGTTTTCTGGTTATTTTTATTATTTTTATCGGTTACCTGGCTCATTAGCGTGCCCCTCACCTTTCCCCAGACAGGTAGGGAAGGGAGGGATGCGATAAGGAAGGACGCGAAGGGGAGATAAAGGGAGATTTGTAGAAAAGCTGGACAAAGGGAGGAATGTTGTAACGGGAAGTACTTGAAATTCTTGGGTTTAAAAGGACCAGGAATACTAATTAACATTACTGTATGACATTACCCACCACAACTACCACCACTACTACCATCATCACAGCTGCTATCACCGTCACCACTACCACCACAACTACCACCTACACCACCGCCAGGACTGTCATCACATCTAGTAAAACTACCACCATCATCACGTACCATAATTACCACAACAACTACCTTCACCACATCTACTGACACCTTCGTCCTTATCTCTACTACCATTATCATCACCTTCACCACAACCACTACCATTACTACCACAACACTTTTATCATCACCACCACCAAGACAACCTCTACCATAACTACCATCCCTAATACCACTTCACAGTGACCAGACACCACTACCACCACTATCATCATCATCACCATTATTATTATTATTATTATTATTATTATTGTTATTGTTATTGTTGTTACTACTACTACTACTACTACTACAGCTCATATTACTATCAAATTATTGGTGTGTGTGTGTCCTTGAAAAATGATGACTGCAGATAGTGATGAATGATGTAATGATAACTTCTGTAAATGGTGGTTATGTGGGTGTTGCTTCGTTAATCATGTTGCTGGTTATTTTTTAGTTATTTTTTGTTATTTTTAGTCCTTTTTACCTGTGGCTCAAGACATACAGAGTTACAGAATGCCAAGCCGGGATCTGCCTATTAGGTCACGACAACCCTCCCTCGCACCGACAGATGGCATTATAGCTTCGCATGTCACCACTTGGGCACTAATATTTTGCGTTTAGCTCTGTATATACGAAGCCAAGATTCATATATACGCAGTCCCCTACATGAGGCCCAGTAATCCTCCCACGCACCACCAGACGACCGTACACACCTTCACATACCACCACTCGGGCACTAACACTAGCAGACCGTCTGTACTGAGGTACACCAAGGCTATACCATTCAGGGCTGGTGTGGTGGTATAAGGGGAGATTTTATGACCCCCTCGGTGGGTTTGGAGGGAGACAAATACCAGACGATTTGGAGGGGGGCTGGGGGGAGGCAGTAGTGAGGGGGTTGGATAGTGTATGAATTTTTAAAACGAAGTGTTGGTTGATAATGTTGGTTGGGGTGTAAGGAATGTTGGTTGATAATGTTGGAGTGTAGGAAATGTTGGTTGATAATGTTGGTTGGAGTGTAGGAAATGTTGGTTGATAATGTTGGTTGGGGTGTAAGAAATGTTGGTTGATAATGTTGGTTGGGGTGTAAGAAATGTTGGTTGATAATTTTGGTTGGAGTGTAGGAAATGTTGGTTGATAATGTTGGTTGGGGTGTAGGAAATGTTGGTGGTTGATAATGTTGGTTGGAGTGTAAGAAATGTTGGTTGATAATGGTTGGAGTGTAAGAAATGTTGGTTGGAGTGTAAGAGATGTTGGTTGATGATGTTGGTTGTGTGTAAGAAATGTTGGTTGAATAATTTTGGTTAAGATATAATAATGTTGGTTGATAATGTTGGTTGCGAAATAGGTAAGTGATATTTACGGATGTTGGTTACTAATATTGGTTGCGAAATCTGTGAATGTTGGTTGTGAGTGGTGGCGAGACGTTGAGGGAGGGAGAGGGGGAGATGGTGGTAGGGGGGGAGGTGGTGGTAGTGGTGGTGGGGGGAGGGGATGATGATGGTGGTGGTGGGGGATGGGATGGTGGTGATGATGGCGGTGGTGGTGGGGGAGGAGGAGGTAGTGATGGTGGTGGTGTTGGTGGAGAGAATGGTGATAGTGGTGGGGAGGACGGGGATGTGGTAGTGGTGGTGAATGTGGTGATGCTGCTGCTGATGGTGGTGGTGATAGTGGTGGTAGTAATAATGATGGTGGAGAGAGGGGATAGTTGTGGTGGTAGCAGTGATGGTGGTGGCGGATGGAGGGGAAGATAGAGTGGGGGAGGAAAGTATGAGGAGTGATGGTGATGGGGATTGAAGTGGGAGGAAGATAATTTGAGAGAGAGAGAGAGAGAGAGAGAGAGAGAGAGAGAGAGAGAGAGAGAGAGAGAGAAGGTATAAGCAAGAGGAGAGGGTAAAGGATGAAGAGGGGGAGAGGGAGGATTATGCGAGGGGAGAAGGGAGTGGGAGAGTAGGAAATGAGTGAGAGGGAGATATCTGTTGGGAGAGGGAAGGGGAAAAGGAGAAGAGGGGAAGGCATGGAAGGGGAGGGGAAGGGAGAAGAGGGGAAAGGATGGTTGGGGAGGAGAGGAGAAGGGAGAAGAGGGGAAAGGATGGTTGGGGAGGGGGGAGAGGGGGAGAAGAGGGGTTAGGGGAAGTCGATGTGCTGAGGGAAGGAGAATGTTTAGAGAGGGGAAGGGAGAAGAGAGGGGGGAGGGAGAGATATGCGTGCTGTGGGGAGAGGGGTAGAGGGAGGTAAATGTGCTGTGGGAAGAGGAATGAGGGAAGGGGAGAAAAGAAGAGGGGAGGGGGGATGAGTGAGAAGGGGAGTGGAAAGGAAGTATATAAAAGTGGAAAGAGGAGGGGGAGGAGTGGGAAGGGGAAGTGAGGTATATAAGGGTAGGGGGAGGCGGGTGAGGAGAAATGAGGAGGGAAGTATCTGAGAGAGAGAGAGAGAAGGGGGAGGGGTACTGTACTGTATATGCGTGCGTCGGGGAGAAGAGAGGGGAGAAGGGTATGTCTGCCTGGGAGAGGGGGTGGAAGAGGGAGGGGAAAGGGAAGAGGTGGGGAGGACTGGATGCTTGAACGGGGAGGAACATGTGTGTGTGGAGGAGGGGAAAGGTGGGAAGAAAGGGAGGGTAGGGGAGTGAAGAACAATATGTATAGGGGAGAAGATGGGGGAGTGGGGAGAAAGGGAAGGAAGAGAGGGAAGTGGAATGGGGAGGTGCGATTTGTGAAGGGGAAGGGGGAGAGGAAGAAAGGTAAGGAGAGAGGAAAAACATATGAGAAAGGGGAGTGGGGGGGAGAGGAGGGAAAGGGGGAGGGTAGTAGAGAAGCATATGTGTGTGAGTGGGGGGGGGAGTGGAGGGGGAGAGAAGGGGAGAGGGGGTACTTCACTTTCTCCCGGGCATTGCAAGGGGGGAGGAGGGGAGGGGAATGAGGATCCGTGAGGGGAGGGGAAGGGGAGAGGGGAGGGGAAGGGGGGAGGGGAGGGAAGAGGGGGGGGTACCTGCCTGTCTCCTGCCTCTCGCCAAGCAAACTGGTTAGGAGGAGGGATTTTTTTTTTTCCTTCTATTAATATTTCATGATTTTTCCATATTTGTCAGTTTTTCCACCATGTATTTTTTCTCTTTGGTTGTTTTCCTGTTCTCCGTCTCAGGTTTTTTCTTGATTATTTTTTCTTGATTTTTTCTTGTTTTGAACCTGATTTGTTTTTTTGGAATGACATTTGTGGTTTGTGTTGTCTTTTTTTTTTTCGTTGCTACTCAGGTTTATATTTTTCTTGACTCAGGTACTTGGGGTTTGTTTGTTTTTTTAATTAATCCTCTCACTCACCTGACGATTTTCTTCAGGTGAGAGGGGGTACAGGAGCCTGGGGGGGGGGTTAATACTTTCACCGATGCCCCTTATGCCTGAAAAAAACCCTAGTATTAAAGCCAGATAACGCAGACGATTTTATTGAGCTGATAAGGAGTTACAGGAGAATGAGTGTTAAATAACTTGATTATAATTATTACTTTTGTTGTCGTGAACCTTGCTTTCGTGTCCTTTATTTATTTATTTATTCATTTATTTATGCGGTATTTTTATTGTAATTGTAGTGCTTTAGTGCATATTTCTCTTGTTTATTTTTACACCCACGCTTGCGGTAGAGACAGAGGGGTCTTGTTTTCCTCGGCGTGTGTGTGTGTGTGTGTGTGTGTGTGTGTGTGTTTGTGTGAGAGAGAGAGAGAGAGACGGTTGGGGACCTGGATGTATATTCGATTGTTGCGTGTCTTAATTCAAGGGGAAGACTATAACCTGGAAAAATAATTGACTGTTTACCTTTATAATTCCTCGTGTTGTTGATAGGCATTAATTTAAGTCCCTTTCTTAAACTGTTCTTAATATCCTCCTTTCATTATTTTTTCTTGTATATCCTTCTTCCTTTTTTTCCTTTTATTGTTTCTTTTTCATATTTTCTTCTTTTTTTCTTATTCATATTGTTTTTATTTCCCTTTTTTCATATTTTTTGTGTTTCTTTTTTTGTCCTATTCTTGTTTTGCTTGTTTCTCTCTTTTTTCCATTTTTTTTTTTTGTCTTATTTCTCTTCTTTTTTCAAGTCCTTTTTTGTTTTATTTCTTTTTTCATTTTTTGTTTTATTTCTGTTTACTTTTTTATTTTTCATTTTTTTTAATTTCATTTCCTTTTTTATTTTCATAGTTTTTGTTTTATTTTTATTTTTTCATCATATTCAGTTTTAGTTATCTCTTTTTTCATATGCTATTTTCTTTCATTTGTCTTTCTTTTTTTAATATTCTTTTTTTCTTTTATTTCTCTCTTCCTTTTTCATAATCCTTTCATTTTCTTTATTCCTCTCATCATATTCTTTTTTCTTTAATTTCTCTCTCTTTCTCATATGCTTTTTTTATTTCTCTCTTCCTTTTTTAATACTTTGATTTCTCTCTTCCTTTTTTTTTCACATTAGTTGACTTTTGTTTCTCTCTTCCGTTTCTCATATTCTTTTTTTCTTTTATTTCCTCTTTTTCCAATTTTTTTCTTTTATTTTTCATTTTCTTTTTTCTTTGATGTCTTCTTTTTTCATATTCTTCTTTCTCTTATTTCTCATTTTTTCCATATCAGGTTTTGTGTAACTTCCCTTTTCAATTTCATCATCTTTTTTGTTTTGTCTTTTTCATACTCTTTTTTGTATTATTTTTTTTTTCCAAGTTTTTTTCTTTTATTTCTCTCCTCACATTTTTTTTATTTCTCTTCTTATATATTTTTTTTTCTCCTTTTTTATAGTCCTTTTATTTCTCTCTTCATAATTAAGTTTTGTAGTGTCTTTGGTGCCAGTCAGGGTGGAGGTCAGTTGCCTTACGCCCATTGATTCGAATCCCCGGTGATCGAAATGCCACTCGGGGGCGTGGGACTGTGACCTAACCTTTAACCCTTTCAGTCCGATGAGGTAATGGTTGATTCTTGCTGTTGACGATTCCCTCCCCTCCTCTCTCTCTCTCTCTCTCTCTGTCCGTGGGAGGAGGGAGTGTGGGAGTTACGTCAAGGGAATAAGTGTCTATATTTGGCGCGGGAGAAAGTTAGGTTAGGGGAGTGAAGTTAGTACCTCTCTCTCTCTCTCTCTCTCTCTCTCTCTCTCTCTCTCTCTCTCTCTCTCTCGGCACCGTAGCAGTGGAGTTAGGAAGGTGAGTTAGTGAGATTAGGAGAGGGAATGAGAATGGCTGAAGTGAAAGTTAGGTTGGTTTGAAGTTAGTAACACCCCCCTCTCCTCCCTCCTCGTGTGTAGGTGTGAGTTAGGGAGTTTGGTTGATGAGGAAAGGGAGTTAGGAAGGAAGTTGGGGAGATCAGGAAAGGAAGTTAGGAAGTTTGAGAGATTAGAGGAGGGAGTTATGAAGTTGAGGAGATTAGGAGAGGGAGTTAGGAAGTTAGGGAGATTAGGGGAGGGAGTTAGGAAGTTGGGAAGATCAGGAGAGGGAGTTAGGAAGGGAGTTTGAGAGATTAGGGGAGGGAGTTTGGAAGTTGGGTAGATTAGAGGAGGGAGTTAGGAAGTTGGGTAGATTAGGGGAGGGAGTTAGGAAGTTAGGGAGATTAGGGGAGAGAGTTAGGAAGTTAGGGAGATTAGGGGAGGGAGTTAGGAAGTTGGGTAGATTAGGGGAGGGAGTTAGGAAGTTAGGGAGATTAGGGGAGAGAGTTAGGAAGTTAGGGAGATTAGGGGAGGGAGTTAGGAAGTTGGGTAGATTAGGGGAGGGAGTTAAGAAGGAAATTGGGGAGATTAGGGAAGGGAGTTAGGAGGTTGGGGAGATTAGGAGAGGGAGTTAGGGAGGGAGGATGGATGGAGTGGAAGTTAGGGTGGTGGGGTGAAGTTAGTGCCTCCCCTCTTTCTCGTGGTGGTGAAGTTAGGAACGTAGTTAACCCCTTCAGTACGATAACCTATTTTTTCATTATTGTTATTTCTACGATAGCGGGGTTTTAGGTAGCTAAGGATCGTCGTAGTGAAGGGGTAAAGTTAGTCATGAAGTTAGGAAGTGAAGTTAGGAGGAGTGAAGGGAACAGGTTACAGAGTTAGGCTGAAGTTATGCTGAGGGATTTTGTTCTTGAGAGAGAGAGAGTTAGGGTGTAGAGTTAGGGACGGGGTGTGTGTGGTTAGAGAGAAGTTAGATTCTGGAAGTACGGGACCGGAGTTAGGATCATAGAGGGATGAGTTAGGGAGGGGGTGCAGGTGGGGTTAGGAAGGTAGGATGAGAAGTTAGGGAGAAGGTGGATTCTGGGATGAAGGGAGAGTTAGGAGTACACTTAGTTGAGTTAGAAAAAGAGTTAGGTTAGACTGGAGATAGATTTAGGCTGAGGAAGATAGCATGCAGTCAGGTTGTGGAGTTAGGGCGGGAGTTAAAGTGTGGAGTTAGCCTATCTGTATAGTTAGGGTGGCAGGGTGAGATTTGAGTTAGGAAATATGGTGAAGAGCTAAATTGTGAAGTTAGTCTGTGAAGTTAGGTTGGAAGTTAGGGTGAGAGTTAGAGAATACAGTTGGAGTAATGAGCTAGATGGTTAAGTTAGGGAGGGTGGAGTTAGTCACTGTAGTTAGGCTGGGAGCAAATTAGTGTGGGTGTTAGGTTGGGTAGTTAGAATGAGAAATAGTTAGGGAATAAAGTTAGCCAGTTAGGTGAAATGTGAGGCCAAGTTAGAAGCGTAGTTAGTGGAAGTAAGCCTTTTTTTTTTTTTTTTTTTTTTTTTTTTTTAGTACGGTGACGCCATTATATTCCTATTTCCAAACTATTTCTTTTTTAATTTGTTTTTGTTTTTTCTTGGAGGGACCATTTTTTGTCTTCTGGCCTTAGGTTCCTTCTTTCTTGCATAAAAAAAAAATGATTATATTAAATACCTTTCAATTCCAAAAGTTTTCCCAAAGCTGAATAAAGACGTTTGAAGATAGGAGGAGGAGGAGGAGGAGGAGGAGGAGATGAAGAAGAAGAAGAAGAAAGAAGAAGGAGGAGGAGGAGGAGAAGGAGACGAAGAACAAGAAAAAGAAGAAATTCCAGTACTCAGCCTACACCCCTTGGCGGCATTACACGATCGAAAACCATCCATTCACCGAGTGTGGAGATCGAAATTGTGCAAGGCCATCACTCCGACCGGTACGCTGAGACCACTAGACCACCAGGCGCCTTGGGAAGGGGAGGGGGGGTAGCGAGAGTAGAGCATAGAACACGTCCTCTGGGTGAAGGGCTGGGAGTGAGGTTAAGTTAGGTCAAATGAGAGGTTATCCTTGAGGAGTTATTAGGCGACTTGGGTTTACGATCATTGCCAAGATTTGCCTTATTTTTTATTTACTTGTTTGTGTTTTTGTGTGTTTGTGAGGGTGTTTTGAATGTGTGTGTGTGTGTGTGTGTGTGTGTGTGTGTGTGTGTGTGTGTGTGTGTGTGTGTGTGTGTGTGTGTTGGTTTAATGTGTGTTTATAGTTCTGTTTTGTTTGTGCGTGTTCTTTTGTGTTGCGTGTTTGTGTGAATGCATCTGTGTGTGTGTGTGTGTGTGTGTGTGTGTGTGTGTGTGTGTGTGTGTGTACTTTTTGTGTGTAGAGGTTTATGTATGTAAATTTGTGTATGTTAT
Source organism: Coenobita brevimanus (assembly GCF_032717465.1). Lineage (NCBI taxonomy): Eukaryota > Metazoa > Arthropoda > Malacostraca > Decapoda > Coenobitidae > Coenobita > Coenobita brevimanus. The sequence goes on along the minus strand of NC_137063.1, from coordinate 45,176,838 downwards.
TTTGAATCACGATACGCATGAATGTATACTTTATGTGTGTATGTGCGCTTATTGAATACCTCTGTGTGTGCACATGTGTACCTGTTTATGTATACCTTTTAAAACGTGTAAAGGACAACCATGTAGACCTCCGTGTGTGTCATTGTAACCATGTGTACGTAACAGTAACGCATGTGTACCTGTGTATATATAAGGAACTCATAATACATACGCACATACATACGTACAAACATATATCACTCACTCAAAAGCACAAAAACACACACATAATGCACGCAAAAAAAATATATTCATCACTAACTGGCAACTTGTGCGCGGCGGGTTGGGTGTTGCCATATGACGCGCACTGTTTTTGTTGGTCGTTTTTATTTTTGTTCCTTCTGCGTCTGCGAAAGTGATTGTGTGTTTGCTTTTTTGCGTGTTTTACTTCTACTGGTTTGGTGGTGAATGTGTGTGAGTTTGGTAGTGCGGTGTGTGTGTGTGTGTGTGTGTGTGTGTGTGTGTGTGTGTGTGTGTGAATGGTAGTGTGTATGTTATATTCTGTGTCTGTGTAAGGAGAAAGAAGGAAGGAAAGAAGGTAGGAGGGAAAGAAGCGAGAAAGGAAAGTGAGAGGAAAGGAGAGAAACGAAGGGGGAAGGATGAGAGGGAAGAGGAAGGGGTGAAGGAGAGTGAAGGGAGAGGGGAATGAAGGAAAAACGAAGACTGAGGGAGGATGAAAGAGAAGGAAGGAGGTAAGACACACTGAGCAGAGGGAAGGGAAGGAGAGGAAGGAATGGAAAGTGAAAGACAAAAGGAAGGACAGGAAGAAAAGAAAAATAGAAAGGAGAGGTGAAGGAAATAAGGAAAGGAGGGAGGGAGGGAGGGAGGAGAGCGAAGAAGGAAGAAGGGGAGGTGGAAGTGAATGAAGGAAGGGGGGGAAAGAAAAAGAAGGGAAGGGAGGGAAGAAATGGAGGAAGGAATAGAGAGAGAGAGAGAGAAAGAGAGAGAGAGAGAGAGAATAGGGAGGAAGAAGAAAGACAATGAAGGAAAAATGGAGGAGGGAGAGACAGAGGGATTAGGTAGGGGAGGGAAAATGATTGGCATTGCTTCACTCCCCTCCCTCTCCTTCCATCCTTCCCCCTCCCCATCCCTCTCTTTCCTTCCTTACCCTTCCCTCTCTTTCCTCCCCTCCCCCTCCCTCTTTTCCCCTTCCCCCACCCCCCTCTCCATTGCTTTCCCTCCCCTGTGTCCTCCTCCCTTCATCCCTCTTCCCCTCGTAGTCATTCCTTCCTTCCCTCTCTTTCCTCCCCATCTTCTCCCACTTCCTCCCCTCCCTCTCTGTATACCCCTCCTTCTATGCCCCTCCTCCCTTTCTATACTCCCTTTCCCCCTCCCTCATTCTTCCCCTCCCTTTCTCACTGCTCCCTCGCTTTCCTCCCTCTCTCTCCCCATCTCTTTTTTCCTCCCCAGTCTTTTCTCCTATTTCATTTCCTCTCCCTCTTCCCCTCCCCATTCCCTCTCCGTCTCTTTTCTCTTATTTCCCAGTTTCTTCCCTCTCCCTCTCTTCACTTCCCCTTCCCCTCCTGGTACCTCCTCTCTCCCTCCCCTCCCCTCCCCCTAATCTTCCCCACCCCCACACTGCTTGCACAATTCCTCCCCTCCCCACTCCCTTCTCCTCCAACTCTCCCTTTCTCTCCTGTGTTTTTCCTCTCCCTCTCTCTCTCTCTCTCTCTCTCTCTCTCTCTCTCTCTCTCTCTCTCTCACACACAGCCAGAACATATATATCTGCTAATAACTAAGCATGCAAAAGCCAACTTCTCAATTCACGACGCCAAAAAAAAAAAAAAAAGTAATTATTGATCTTATTGCTGACTCCTTTAAGTACAAGTCAGGTTTACACACACACACACACACACACACACACACACACACACACACACACACACGATTTAACTATTTTAACTATAACTGAAAACCAAAGACGTGTAAAATTTCTATACTCCGTCAGCTATAACTTGGCCTAAAATTGTTCTCTCTCTCCATCGTGAATGCTGAGCTGTAACGAGCGATTAAAACAGTATGCAAGTCACGAAGAAGTGCTGTGGGAAAGTTGTGTAAAGCCCCAGATTGTCTTATTTTGCCATTTGATTCAGAAAAAATATTGTGGAAAATGAAAAACTGATTCATCCTTTCACTACGATGATGTGAGAATTGGTTGGGGGGAAGAAGAGGTAGTCCAAGATATAAGGGATTGACGAGGAGAGTAAATTAGAGTGGATTGGTTGCAAGAAGAAGAAGAAGACGAGGAGGAGGAAGAAAGGAGAAGAGGAAGAAGAGGAAGAGATCAAGAACCAGGAACAATACAGGAGGAATAGCAGGAGCAGAAGGAAGGAGAAAAAGAAGAGGAGGGAGATCAAGAACCAGGAACAAAAGAAATAAGTGCCAAAGCACAGCAAAGTCGTCCCCGGCAGTCATTTTAGTGCTGGCGTATAAACACAACAGGATATCTAGTCAAAGATGTCATGTTTCAAATTTGGAGTAAATCGGGTGAAAATTGACAATTTTATGCCCATTTGAAATGTTAGGCCCGACCCACCTCACATTCACTCCTCTGTCGCTAACTGGGGGGTGACCCCCCTGATGTAATGAGGCATGTTATGGGGTGCAGATTTGAAAGGTGCACCTTTGGGTTTTGGCTTCATGTCGATATGACGAATCTGAAAGGAGTTCTGGTGATTTTTTTTTTTGTTTACATTTATTTGGGCCTCGGCCTTGGCCCAATTTGACCCAAAATTTAATCAGGTGATCAGAAGGTCATAGCTGATCATCCCTGTAATTTTAGTCAAAATTGCACTAGTTGTTTTCGTGTAAAGTTGTTATCAGACAGACAGACAGACAAACAAACAGACAGACAAACGGAATGAAAACAGTACCCGTTCCTGAGCCCCTCCGGGGCGGGACGGGTAATACAGGAGGAATGGGGGGGCTTATAAGAGTGGGATTGGTTGGAAGAAAAAGAGTTGGATTAAGAGTGAGGGACAAGGTTATGGGGTATATGAGGGAGGATGTTGTGTCGTGGGGGAATGAGTAGGGGCCAGATATAGCTACAAGACGTACAGGAAAATTGTGCAGATGGTATTCTGATGAAGTTATGTTTAATCATCAAGAAATATTTATAGTTTACCCAAGAGGAGGTAAGCACACACACACACACACACACACACACACACACACACACACACACACACACACACACACACACACACGCAAGTCCAAAAATTACCACACAATAATATTAACTACCAAATAAATTGCTTATCACATTATCGATAATTGGCTAAGCATCGACTGAAATTAATTAGATTCTTGTTTCAGATACTATTTTAATGTATTTATTTTGTCTTTAGCGTCTCTTTTATATTTTATTTATTTTTTTTTATTTGGGAAAATGTTAAAAATTATTCTTATCGTAATTTTGTTTAGTTATTTCCATCTGTTTGTCTCTCTCTCTTTCTCTCTCTCTCTCTCTCTCTCTCTGTATGTATGTATGTATGTTTGAGTGTGATTGCATGTGTGTGTGTGTCTGTACGTTCACTTAGATCCCGTGTGTATTTTCATGTGTACAAAATGTGTTCGTGTGTACGTGTATGCCTGTGTGTATGTATTAGTATTTATCAGTAGCCACACCGATAGTTGTTTGTTTGTTTACTTTGTCAGCGAAATTGTTTACTACTGTTATGACTAGTTGTTTGTTGATTATTTCTTGTTTATTGACTTGTTTATCGCTTGTTTACTGAGTTGTTTATTGAGCTGTTTATCTTTTTACTGAGTTATTTGATTGTCTTGTTTACTGAGTTGTTTATTGATTTGTTTACTGAGTTGTTTATCTTTTATTTACTGAGTTGCTTATTGATTTGTTTATTAAGTTAATTGAATTTTCTCACTTATTCAGTTCTTTATCAGATTGTTTATTGAATTGATTATCTTGTTTATATTTTTGGCAGTCAGGTGTTTCTCCAGTTGTTCATCGTTTGTTTATTGCGTTCTTTAAAATTTCATAGTCTTCATTTCTTTCCTTGTTGTTTACTGGGTTGTTTACGTGCTTGTTTACCTGTTTATCAGTTGTTTATAAGATTGTTTACAAAAATAATGGGAAGAATTCTGGCGACCTTTTTTTTTTACATGGTAGTGAAACCTGGGCTGTGAAGGTCTTGTGAGAGAGAGAGAGAGAGAGAGAGAGAGAGAGAGAGAGAGAGAGAGAGAGAAATAATCCCTTTTACGATAAGCCTAGAGAGCCAAAGCAAAAAAACAATACACTCAGACAGACAGACAGACAGACAGACGGACAAGGTAATGCTCAGATAAGCCTTGTTTGGAAAGCTTGGAAGGGTGGTAGAGAAGGAATTGTAGTGTGTGTGTGTGTGTGTGTGTGTGTGTGTGAGAGAGAGAGAGAGAGAGAATGAATGCACAAATGGGAAAATACATTCTCTCTCTCTCTCTCTCTCTCTCTCTCTCTCTCTCTCGGCAGTCCTTGTGATAATCATCTAAGGCCGTACCCCCCCTCTAACCCCCTCCTCTCCCTACCCCTCCCCTCTCCCTACCCCTCTCCTCTCCCTCCCCTCCCTACCCCACCTCACCTTCCCACCACGCCCTCCACCTCTCTCTCTCTCTCTCTCTCTCTCTCTCTCTCTCTCACACACACACACACACACACACACACACACACACACACACACACACACACACACACACGGGAACTTCTTTTCTCTAACTTATTTAGTATTTCTCTCAGTCACTCGCTCACCACTTTCAAGGCAACTTCACTTTCAATCTCTCTCTCTCTCTCTCTCTCTCTCTCTCTCTCTCTCTCTCTCTCTCTCTCTCTCTCTCTCTCTCTCTCTCTCTCTCTCTCTCTTCACGTGCAAGGAGAGAAAAAGTGGAGGGGCATCAAAAGGCCAACCTGTGTGGAGGAAGGTTACCTGTTACTCCACACCTGAGAGAGAGAGAGAGAGAGAGAGAGAGAGTAATATTGTAGAGATAAAGGAATCTCTAATAGTTTTTTCTCTTGCGTCACCAAGTCCCTGGATAGATAGAAACTGATAGATGCGGCACCTGGGGAGAGAGAGAGAGAGAGGTAAGGAGGCAGGTAAAGTGATAGGTAGGCAGGTGGGTGTGAAGGCAAGATGGGTGAGGCAGTGATCTGGTGGTTAGAGAGGATGTCCGCTCTCTGAATGGACGGGAGTTCGAGCCCACGGAAATGACACACACACACACACACACACACACACACACACACACACACACACACACACACACACACACACACACACACACACACCGTACCATAACACCAGATAAGAATGAGAGAGACCCACCTTGTATTCAGTATAGACGGTGGGTATTAGTGCTGAAGTGGTGACATGTGAAGGCGTGTGGCACGATGGGAATGTTACATGTCCTCAGGGAATGGAGTATCAAGTCTATTTCTCGAGCTGGACGCACAGAAAAATTAATAGACAGATAGATAGGTAGATAGATAGACAAATACCAGTGCTTAGATATATATGCACATATACATACATACACAGTTACGTACATACATACATACTTACATACGTACACACATACATACATACATTCATACATACTCACATACGTACATAAACATAAATATGTAAACACATACATACATATCTATAATATACATGGATGAATAACTAGACAGACACACCCACACACAAACAAATTCATCACTCATATTATTATCATCATCATCATCATCATCATCATCATCAGCATCCTCCTCCTCCTCATGATCATCAACATATTCCTCCTTCTCTTCCTCCTCCTCCTTCTCCTCCTCCTCCTCCTCCTCCTTCTCATCATCATCATCATCATCATCATCATCATCATTAATAACAGAAAATGACTTACCTGGCGAACAATACCTTTCATTTCTCAGGTATTTGTAATTAGCAGAGTACAATGGCGATATTTCTAAAATTGAGGAAAAAGTGAATTGCGTCTAAGTGCTTTGATTTTATTACTGAACTTTAGAAATGCTCTCGCTCTCTCTCTCTCTCTCTCTCTCTCACACACACACACACACACACACACACACACACACACACACACACACACACACACACACACACACACACACACACACACACACACACACAATTCTCCATCGTTTAGGTGAAAATTAAAGATTGAAATGATGATAATAATGATGATGATGTTGATGATGATGATGATGAGGAGGAGGAGGAGGAAGACACTGGTGATTATGATGATGAAGATTTTGATAATAATTTTTAATAATCATCAATTACACAGCTCAGACATTTAATTAGTTTTTTCGTCAGTGATGTTTTACTTATTAGTATTTTTTTTTTAGACTGAAAATATACCCAAGCCGGTTTTTAAAGTTCAATTTTCTTTCATCGTTTTCTAATCTTTCTTTCAGTGCCCCATAAAAGTACCAATAAATTTCACTTTAAACCATAGGCTTGTCTTGCCCGAGTCTTACGTATAATGCAAGATTTTATTCCACTCAGCATAATTTCTTTCCCACTGAGCATTAGGTGTATTATGAACTGATAACTGCATATTCTGAGCCCATTGTAGAGATGTAGAAAACGGGCCGTGGGGCGAGATGGGGATATAGAAAATGGGGTGTGGGTGATAAACAGAAAACGAGGTGTGTGGTGAAATAGAGAAAGAATAAGAAGGAGAGACAGACTGATAACGAGGTGGAGGGATAGAGTGGGATGGTGTATGAGGGAGGGTGGTTTGGTGTGGTGTGGAAGGAGGAGTTGTCACTGAGTGGGAACATATACTATATATTAGCTGCGGACGTTCATCGATGACCTTTGATGTCCCGTGGTGTGTGTGTGTGTGTGTGTGTGTGTGTGTGTTTCGAAGTTGTATGTAAAGTGTGGTGTCAGGCGTGATAGGTGGATTAAATAGATTTGTTTTGGGATAGACAGAGAGATAGATAGGTAGACAGACAGATAGATGGATGAATGGATGGATGGATGGACACTGATAGATGGATGGACGGTCAGAGAGATGAATGGATAGTTAGACAGAAAGATAGGTAGACTAGGTAAATAGATAGATAGACACGTAGATAGACAGGTAGATAAGACAGACAGACAAACAGACAGGGATATAAATAGATAGACAGAGATTGAATTTTTAACTTCTGTGCTAAGCCAAGTCAATTTTTTATATATATTTTTTCCTTCATTTTAACCAGGTCCTTCATCCAGTTCAGTTTCGTATATTTTTCTTTCTTTCGTGTTTGGTGTGTTTCGCTTCGTCATAGGCGGCTTTGACTATTTTTTTCTTTTTCTTTTATTATTTGATCTCGTTCCTCTGGCTTCTGTTGAATTTTGACTCGATTAGATCTGCATTTCTTCTTTATCCATCATTTTCCCTTATAATTATCATTTATTTTCTGTTTTCCCTCCTTTTTATCTGTTATTTCCTTATATTTCCTGTTTTCCCTCCGTTTTCTCTCTGTTTCTTTATATTTTCTCTTTCTCTCATTTTTGTCTGTTATTTCCTTATTTTAAATTTTTGGATATGATAAAAAATAATTATGTGGTGCATTTCACAGATGCTGATTAGTAGGTCTGATTTTGTGGATTTTTTTTTTTTCTATACTAACTGTCCCCAATTCTTTCGCGGTGGTTAGGGCTGAAAGGATGATGATGATGATGATTATTGTTAATATCACCATCATCAGCACAACCATTTTAACGATGAAATTGTTGTTGTTGATGATGATGATGGTGATGATGATGATGATTCTCACTCGAAATGTAACGTAATGGTTTGGAGCTGTACATATTAGGTTTCTGACAACCACACTTACGAAAGAAAGATTTGTTTGGGTTGGTAGGATGGGGGAATGTAGGAGAACGTAGCATCTTCCATGGGCTTGTGTAAGTGTTGATATTTACACACACACACACACACAAGAAAAAAAAAACTTGCCATCAGGTCTCTTTCGTAACTAAGGTTCTTGTAAGGAGGAAGGAAAATGAAAGGAGGGCACGGACTCTCCCAGCATCTCTTGTATCTTCCTGAAAAAAAAAACACATACTACTTACGAAATAAAATAAAAAAAAATCGTAAACCATATTTGTGAGTCTCCAGCCACCCCTTCCAGTCCCATCCTCTCGCTCCCCGTCCGTCATGTCGTGTTTCCAGTCCTTAACTTTTTCCCTGTTTCTCACCTTTGCAGCGTAATTGGAGGTAGGTGGGCTGATCGACACTGGAGGAGGCATTAAGAGTGTAGGAGAAGGGAGCCGGTGTCAATCTTGCTTTGGCGCGGGACCCGGTTGTAGTGAAAGTGATCGAGTTTTTTAAATGCGGCGGAGGCGGCCAGGGAGACGGGCAGATGATCGTTACTCCCGGCAAATATGGCGGCCGTTTGAATTTGGACGTTAGAAGGGGTGTGGGAGGTTTATTTATTGATTTAGTTAGTTTTTTAGTTTTTGGGGGGAAAGGGGATATAGGTTTATAAATTTAGGGATGGTCTGTAGATGAGAGGATCGTTATTTTCAGTGAATATGGCGGCGGTTTGAATTTGGGATGGTGGGGAGGAAACGGGTTTGGGGGTTTTATTTTGGGGGATGATTTTTTGAAGATGCGGGAGGGGAGAGGGGTTTCCAGGTGGTGGGGAGAGAGAGAGAGAGAGAGAGAGAGAGAGAGAATATCGACCCTCTTAGCGAATATGGCGGCGCTTTGAAATTGGACGTTAATCGAGGTGGACGAGTACGGTGTTTGGTGGTGGATGGTGGGGGTGGAGACAGGTGGAGTAGAGAGGGTGGGGATGGAGGATGGATGGATTGTGGTGTTTGGTGGTGGATGGTGGGGGTGGAGACAGGTGGAGTAGAGAGGGTGGGGATGGACGATGGATGGATTGAGGTGTTTGGTGGTGGATGGTGGGGATGGAATCAGGTGGAGTGGATAGTGCTGGGATGGGGGATGGGTGGATTGGGGAGTTTGTGTGGTGAGTGATGGAGTGAATGTGTATGGGAACTGTGCCGGTGGTGCTGGAGTGGATGAGGGAGAGGTTATGTGGTGTGGTGGGTGATAAGGGGATGTTGAATGAAAGGGGAGGTAGTGTGGTGTCAGGGGAGGGGAGGGGGGGTTGAATTGTTGTTGATACTGGTGAGGGTGAAGGATTGGTAGTGAGGTGGTGGAGGGAGAGGAGGAGGAGCATTGGTGGTGAGGTGGTGAAGAGGGAGAAGGAGGAATGAATGGAAAAATATAGAGAGGAGGAGGAGGAGGAGGTGGAGGAGGAGGAGGAGGAGGAGGAGGAGGAGGATATTGAGGACAATGAAAAGGAGGAGATGGAAGACGATAATGAGGGATGATACAAAAGAGAGTGAAGAGAGAGATGAGCGATGACAGCAACAAGGAAGAAGAGGAAGAGAAGAGATATAATAGGGAAAAAGAGGAGCGGGGAGGAAGAAGGGATACTAAAGAGGTGGAAGAGAGAGAGAGAGAGAGAGAGAGAGAGAGAGGAGGAAAAACTTGCATTGTAAAGGAAACAAGAAGTGGCATAGTGAGGGAAATGAAGAGAGGAGCTGATAAAGAACTGGAAATCGGTACTTTAATGACCAAAAAGTGTGTGTGTGTGTGTGTGTGTGTGTGTGTGTGTGTGTGTGTGTGTGTGTGTGTGTGTGTGTGTGAGAGAGAGAGAGAGAGAACAGCACGTACTAGAAGCGCCTTGGAGAGAAAGAAAAATGTGAAGAAAATACAGCTCAGACGCCATCGCGACTCAGTAAAAAAAAAAAAAGCCAAAAATAAAAGTCACAGGCACGAAAAAAAAGAAAAAAAAAAAGATGCTTAATGTCAAAAATACAAGACAATTTTGAGTGAGATGATAATTGAACACTAGTGGGCGACTTTTTCTCTTCTCGATTATTATTATTTTTTTTGTTCTTTTTTTTTTTTTCCTGTCACCAGACAATTATATTCTTGTTTTGGTGGGGTACGTCACAGTGAAGGGGTTAACTTATTCTAATTACTGTTACGAAAGTTGATAGATAGATAAATAAATAAATAAATAAATGGCTAGAAAGTATAGGTTTAATGAAAATATAAAAAATAAATGGATACAGTAATATAAATTGGATAATAAGAATAAAAGAAAGTAACAAAATAGTGGTATGTTTAAAATTAAGTAAAACTCATACAAAAAAGGGATATATATATATATATATATATATATATATATATATATATATATATATATATATATATATATATATATATATATATGAGATTAATTTTGTATTTGGAAAAATACAAGAAAAAGGAAATGGAATAAAAAAAATAACCACACACAAAATAAAAAATATATTCGGCTTCCGAGAAGATGAACGGCAGACGTGATCAATAAAACCCCACACGTAGCATAAGTACACGACGAAAAATTATGAAAAATATAATTGTGAAGCATTAATAAGAAATTGCACGGAAAAGACAGGAAGAAGAAGAAAGAGGAAAAAAAACAATAAGAAAGATTTTATAACAGGTATGAAATGCGTTAACAGATCACTATTTTATATTTGCTGTTGTGGTGGTGGTTGTGGTTTGGTGGTGGTGGTACAGGCGCATCTGGACGTGAACTCGGTGGACAGCAGGAGAGCCGCCTGGATATATTGGTGCCACCACGTGAAGGCGTCCGGCGTACCACAGTCGAATCAGTATATATTAAAACACTGAAAATAATAATACCGTAAAGATAAATGTAAGCTTATTATTCACTTACCTAAAAATAAAAAATATATATAAATAGTGATGATAATTATAATACATTCACCCCTCACTAAAACAAAAATAAATGAACAAATAAATGACTAAATAATGTAGACATGAAAATGCATCCACAGTTTACGAAAGAAAATTTAATGCGTGAAAAGTATATAAAAAGAAAAGTGCGTTCACATTTGACAAAAAAAAAAAAAAAAAATGGAAATTGGCCTAAAAGTAATAAATAAAATAAAATAAAATAAAATGAAAACCCGCCTCAGCAAGTCGGATTCCCTGCAGACGAACGCGGGACGTGAGGACCCGGAAGAAGAGGTAAGATTGCGAACGCGTCACGTGAGAGGTGGGCGCACACGTAAGAGGCAGACCGCAAGACGCAAGATTCCGGCGTGATATGCGCTGGGAAAGTTACGATATGATCTTTTTATCGTAAGTATGATTTGTTTCTTGAAGGAAGGGCTTAAGACGATGTGAGATACGATACTTTGCATCTCGTAATTACTGTAAGATTTATTTATTTATTTATTTATTTATTTATTTATCTATTTATTTTGCTGTAGTGACGAAAAATTTTGGAAACATTTTTTTACTTGTGATAGTTTTCCCTTCGTTGTTTTTATTATTATTATTATTATTATTATTATTATTATTATTATTAAACCAAAGTCTTTGAGTTCCGAGGGAAGTATGGTTGCAAAGCTGAAACTTAAAGGAATTGACGGAAGGGCACCACCAGGAGTGGAACCTGCTGCTTAATTTGACTCAACACGGGATATCTCACCAGGCCCGGACACCGGAAGGATTGACAGATTGAGAGCTGTTTCTCGATTCGGTGGGTGGTGGTGCATGGCCGTTCTTAGTTGGTGGAGCGATTTGTCTGGTTAATTTCGATAACGAACGAGACTAGTCGACGGATCTCCATTAATTGGTGTCCAGTTCGCAACTTCTTCTTAGAGGGATGGGTGGAAATTCTTGCTCAACCCCCGGTGACAACAGGATTCTCCGGCTTGTCCTTCTTCAAAGCCAAGAAACCATTTACAACGCTGGGTGGTATCCATATATCCAAACCATACGTGCTCCCTACGTGTCAAGTGGGTTGGTGGAGGATTAGTGCCCCTCCCTGTAAAACAAATAACTCAGAGTCCTTGGCCACCCCGTGAGGGATTATGACGTCTGGCAATGAATGAATGAAAATTATTATTATTACCTCCGCCAACGAAGTTAGAGGAGGTTATGTATTCAACTGTCTGTCTGTCTGTCTGTCTCTGTCTGTTTGCCCAGACGATATCTCCAAAAGTTCTCAATGAATTTCAATGAGATTTCGTAGAAGGGTGGGCCATGGGTCAAGGAAGAAATTATACAGGCGGATCTGGATCCTATCTCCACGGATCCGGCTCTGGATCCTTTTTAATGGCACTGGCATTGGCGGAGGTATACGCTTTCTGAGTGCTTTATAGTTATTACAACTGTTATTGAGAAGGAACAATAGACGTGGGATTCCTCACTCACCTTCCTTGCCCTTCATGCTGAAGCAAATCCAGGTAACCACAAGGAAGGGATTGTTTACCTGTGCAGCGGTGTACACGTGTGAACCAGTAGGTGTACACGTAAGAATGTCATGTGCGCGTACACATGTAAGACAGAAAGCACATAAAACTCCCAGTTCGCAGGGGAGACCCCTGGTGCACAGGTAACACTCCAAGTACACATGTTAGACTGGTGTACGCATAAGACTTGGTGCACACGTAAGACTCCAGGTGCACACGTAAGACTCCAGGTACACACGTAAGACTCCAGGTACACATGTAAGACTCCAGGTGCACATGAAAGACTCCAGGTGCACACGTAAGACTCCTGGTGCACACGTAAGACTCCAGGTGCACACGTAAGACTCCAGGTGCACACGTAAGACTCCAGGTGCACACGTAAGACTCCAGGTGCACACGCAAGACTCCAGGTGCACACGTAAGACTCCAGGTGCACACGTAAGACTCCAGGTGCACACGCAAGACTCCAGGTGCATGAGACGTGAGAACCGACGCACACACCAAAGTCTACACACACAAAACGGAAGGCGTAATGGTCCAACCACATCCAAGTCTCGGATCGTCCAATACATGGCAGGTTAAGCAGCAGACATTACGATCACACACGCACATGTAAGATTTCCGACGCACAGGTAAGATTGCAAACGTACATACAGATTTTTGGAGTCACATGTAAGACTCCAGACGCACATGTAAGATTCCGAACGTGTGTAAAATTGGAAACGCACATTTATTCCTGACGCACATGTAAGATTCCAGAGGTACATGTAAGATTCCAGACTTACATGTAAGAATCCAGACGTACATGTAAGATTCCAAACACACATGCAAGATTCCAAACCTGTTAAATTAGAAACGCACATGGAAGGCTTCAGACGCACATGTAAGATTCCAGACGCACATGTAAGATTCCAGACGCAGATGTTAGATTCCGGACGCACATGTAAGATTCCGGACGCACATGTAAGATTCCAGACGCACATGTAAGATTCCAGACGCACATGTAAGATTCCGGACGCACATGTAAGTTTTCAGACGAATGACGGAAAAGGTCGTACACATGTAGACTTCCGGCCATGTACGAAAGACTAGAAACGCACATGTAAGGGTCCAGACGCACACGTAAAATTTCAGACGTGTCCGCAAGAGTCCGGATGTACGCAAGTGGCCGGATGTAGACGTAAGACACTGGACGTACACGGTTAGAATAGTGTGTGTGTGTGTGTGTGTGTGTCGCTCTCTCTCTCTCTCTCTCTTTCTCTCTTTCTCATGGTGTGTGTGTGTGTGTGTGTGTGTGTGTGTGTGTGTGTGTGTGTGTGTGTGTGTAAACTTTTGAGCACCGGATAAGTTTTTTCTGTTCTGATTTAGTATTCTGCCTCTCCCCACCACACCCTGCCTCACCCCATCCTACCTCACCCCAGCACCACACCCTGGCTCACTCCACCACACCCAGCCTCACCCCACCACACCCAGCCTCACTCCCCCACACCCCTGCCTTATCCCACAACACCCAGCCCCACTCCACACCCAGCCTCACCCCACCACACCCCTGCCTCACCCCACCACACCCCTGCCTCACCCCACCACACCCCTGCCTCATCCCACCACACCCTTGCGTCACCCCACCACACCCCTGCCCCATCCCACCACACCCTGCCGCACCCCACTACACCCAGCCTCTCCCCACCACACCCCAGCCTCACCCCACCCCACCACACCCAACCTCACCCCACCGCACCACACCCTGCCTCACCCTACAACAGCCTGCCTTACCCCACCACACCCTGCCTCGCACCACCACACCCAGCCTCACCCAACCACACCCTGCCTCACCCCACCACACCCTGTCTCACCCCACCACACCCCTGCTTCGTTCCACCACATCCTGCCTCACCCCACCACACCCCTGCCTCATCGCACCACACCCCTGCCTCATTCCACCACACCCTGCCTCACTCCACCACACCCTGCCTCACTCCACCACACCCTGCCTCACTCCACCACATTCCAGCCTTACCCCACCACACCCTGCCTCACTCCACCACACCCCTGCCTCACGCCACCACATCCTGCCTCTCCCTACCACACCCCTGCCTCACCCACAAGCTCTAAAAAAAATTCCACTACGTCAGTCATGCTACTCAAAGGAGGGGGTGAGAGGGAGGGGAGGGGAGGGAGGGGGAGAGAGAGAGGGGAGGGGAGGGAAGGGAGGGGGAGAGAGGGAGGGGGAAGGGGTGGAGGTAATGGTAGATGGGTGGGGAGGAGTGGGGGAGGGGAGGTAGATGCTGAAGTGAGAGGGGAAGTGAGAGGGTTATTGCTGTGGTGAGAGAGAGAGAGAGAGAGAGAGAGAGAGTAACGCGGGAAGAGAAGGGAAGGTTGATACAAAATGGCAAAGGGATGGAGAGAATGATGATAAACTGTGGAGAAAGCGAATAGGGAATGGGGAAGAACAGGGAGAGAGAGTGAAGGGGAGGCAAGGGAGAAGGTAGGGAGTGAAAGGAAAACCATATATAAGTAAAAGAGAGACAGATGAGAGGAAGTGATAATGGAGAGGCGGAATGGCATAAAGAAACAAATCAAAACAACACAAAACTCTTCAACTAGATGAACGATCAAACGTGTGTGAGATAGACACAGTTAGATAGATAGATAGACAAGCAGAGAAAGAGAGAGAGGGAGAGAGACAGAGGGGGGGGAACTGAAAATGTTTACGAAAAAGAAAATCGTAACTGAAAAAGAAATAGAAATGAAGTAAAATTAACGAGACAGCAAATGAGGTCTAAGAGAAGGGAGAGAAAGGAGACACAGGGAGATAGGAGAGAAGAGGGAGGGAGGAAGGGAGAGGAAGGGGAGGGGGGGAAGTAGAGATGGAAGGAGGGAGAAGGCAGAGAGACGAGAGGAGGGGAGGGGAGAGAGACCGCAGGAGTGAGGTGCGAAAGAGGAAAGATTAGGAAATAGGGAGAGAAACAGACTTGCAGAGGAGGAGAGGAATAGAGAGAGAAAGGAGGGAGGTGAGGAGGAGAGAGGGAGGGAGGGAGGCAGGGAGCGGAGTGTGGAGGGGGGGTAAGTGTGACGTCACGCCATGATGTCATCGCGAGGAGGCCATATTGAAAGTGGAAAGCAAGAAAGTGAGTGCCGTGGCTCAGCTCACCAACCCTGCCCAGTAGAAGAGGGAGTAGCAAGGCTGTAGGTTTGGCCCTCGATCATGTGCCCGCCCTACCGCCCTACCTAGCCGCCCTGATGCTCTAAGAGGGCCATGTGAAGGCCCCGAAGCCCCCCTGCACAGCCCTAGATCTCAGCCCAACCAGAGTGCCATAGCCAGCCCGCGACGCAGCCTACTGAAGGTGCCAATAGTCAAACTCGGCCCTCTAACTCGTCCCTCTCAGGCGTCCCTCTCCTCGACTTTGGCCTCACCCTCGTGCTCGACCTCTTGATTCGTGTGTGCGTTTCGTTGTCGGTGCGTTTGAGTGTCGGTGAAGCCTGGAGTGTGTACGTATAAAAAAACGCAAACACACGCACAGACACACACACGCACACGGGAGGAAAAAACAAAAACGAAGCGAGTGTGTGGTGCGGGTTATTACGTATGAGGTTGTGCGGAACGATGCCATTGTCGTTTCGGGTGATTCCTGCTCTTGAAACACTGGCATAGGGTGACTCTTGTGGTTTCCAGTCACCCTGGCAATCGTCTGAAACCCCCGAACCCCGGCAAGAGGAGGTGAAGAGGCGAGGGAGTGCAGTATTGACT
This sequence comes from Coenobita brevimanus, assembly GCF_032717465.1. Lineage (NCBI taxonomy): Eukaryota > Metazoa > Arthropoda > Malacostraca > Decapoda > Coenobitidae > Coenobita > Coenobita brevimanus. Next base: position 45,160,767 of record NC_137063.1, on the reverse strand, counting down.
CCGGTGTGATACAACCTTGAAAGAAGCCATCACTATACTTTTACCTTCACCGTCGCAGCTGAGAGGGGAATAACCTCAGCTGGCGGGGGGGCCTTCTGCGTCTTCTTCTGCCCCTGCCACCGCCCTGTCGTTACCCTGCCATCCCATGTCAAGCACTAATCTTAAGTCTTTGTCCAGCCTCCCCTGTTTCTCGTTTCTTCTTGTACTCTGTCTGTCCTTTATCCTGTCCAGAGTCTCTTTCTGTCCCCGTCTACCCACTCTGCCATTTATCCTTCACCCTTGCCACTTCTCTTCTGCGTCTTCCCCCCACCTCTCTCCCCTGTCACACATCTGTTGCCTCCCCTGCCTCTCACTCACCACCCCTTCCATCCGTCTTTAACATCTTCCATTCATCGGTCAGTCGTGTCACACATCTTTTGCCTCTCCCAACTTATCCTCATCACCCTTGCCATTTGTTTTTCTTCTCTCCTGTCCGTCTCTCACTCCTGCCACACTCACCTCCCTCCTCCCCTGCCCCTCGCCCTTCACCGCCACAACGAAAAAGGAGTTGAAGAAGAATCAACAACTAATAAACATCTGATCATGCACGACGAAGGACAAGTGTAAACAGAAATACGAGATTATAAATAGCTCCTCCACTTCGCTGTCTTGAGGCAGGGGTCTGTGAATGCCCTCAGGCGGACGACGAACTTAGTGCCAAACGTAGCCAGACTTAGAACACGAAGATATAAAACTGTACAGCACGACTTGAAGACTGAACAACTGAAGTACATTAACATCGCACACGGAGAACGAAGAACGTATACTGTGGAAGCAATAGAAGTTAGAGAGCACAGGTTATTAAAAAAGACTGAACTTAGAGAAATTAGGACGTGGAAAAATCAAAACAGCAAACCCAAAACGTGAGAAAACTGAACTTAGCGAGCCCAGGACTTTGAAACCTTTGAACTTAGAAAACAAAAGGACTAGAAAACCTTGAACTCAGAAAACAAAGAGGACTATAAAACTTTGTACTTAGAAAACAAAGAGGACTAGAGAACTTTGAACTTTGAAAGGAAGCAGGACCCACGAAAAGTTTGAACGTGTGGAGAAAGAGAGGACACAGAAACCTAAAGTAAAAATAAAAATCCTGAAAGTTAATAGACCTCGAGTGAGGAAGGTGGAGCGAGTAAGGAAGGTGGAGTGGAGTGGAGTGGAGTGGAGAGTTTAGGCCTCCTCCACCATGCTGGGGATGACCTGGAGTGGAGTGACCAAGGTGGAAGTACAGCAGCCACACACAGCAGCTGGCTCCATCAAAGGTAAGGCAGGTGGATGGCTTAAGGTGGAAGGAAGAGTGAATTTGAGTGGGATTGGAGACTCAGCTTGGAGAGGGAGGTGGATTATGGAAGAAGGAGGTGGATTAAGAAAAGAGAAACGTAGACTAGATAAACTTGCGGGTAAGAGTGGGAGGTGGATTGGGATGTTCATTGGACAGGTGGATGTGGGAGAAGGATAGGTGGAGTATGGAAAGATGAAGGTATATTGGGATGGTTATTGGGAAGGTGGATTTGGAAGCAGGAGAGGTGGATTTGTAGATGGAGATGTATTTTGAGCAGGTGGATTGAATAGAGGGATTATGTATTGCTGTTATGACTGAAAATGTAAAAGAGGTGGACTGGAGCGCGATGTGGAATAGTAACAGAGGAAGGTGGAGTGGAGTGAGGGATGTGGATAAGGGATGAGGATGGGTATTGGGTAAAGGGATGGGGATTGTAGGGAGGGATGTGGAGTGAGATGGGGGATGTGTGTTATGAAGAGAGAGGGGTACCGTGGAAAAAGATATATACTTCTCTTATAATATTCCTCGACAAGATAAATGAGGAGGAGAAGGAGGAGGATTGGTATTTACTTGTGTTATTATTTGGGGAGTAATATTCAGCTCATTCATGGGAGGGAGGAGGAGAGGTCAACGATACTGCTTCTTCTGTTTCATGATTTGTATTGCTCCGTCAGAGGTTTGGGAGGAAGATGCATATTGATACCCAGACACCAGTTGAGAAGTATCGTTTATCCCATACTGCTGTAGGGGTGTGTGTTGTGCTGTTGTGTGTTACTCGTATTACTCCTTATAATGCTCGAGGCGCTGAGTAGTGGGTGGGAGGGGTATTTCTCACCTCATACCGCCCAGGAGGGGTTGATACGCTGTTACTGCTCATATTACTCGGCTGTATTGCTGGAAAATATTGCTCTTTTTCTGCAACTGCTAGGGAAGGGAGACTGTTGATGTGCTGATATTTCTCATTCTGGATATATCTCATTCTGTTGCTCCCTCGCCACTATTCATCATATTACTGGAAAAATAACACGGACATATTTCAAGGGTGATCCCGTCCTATCTCTCTCTCTCTCTCTCTCTCTCTCTCTCTCTCTCTCTCTCTCTCTCTCTCTCTCTCTCTCTCAAGTGTAATCATATTCCTTGGTTATCCTCAGAATTATATTACACCTCCAAAAATAACTACTTTGTGTTTTTGTCTTCACTGTTATTGCACACATATACCTCTAAAAAATATATGCGTGATCATGCCTCCAAAACTTGTACCTCCAGAAAAACTATCAATATAATCATACCTCCAACCATTTCAATTTTTATATACCTCCAAAAATACTTCCAAAAAATATATGCGTAATTTTGCCTCCAATATCTTTATCTCCAAAATTCATCTCCATAATCATACCTTCAAGCACTTCAAATTTAATCTTTATTTACCTCCAAAAATGCCTCCAAAAATATATTCGTCACATTTACATTCAAAAATACTTCCAGAATAAGTTCGTTACATTTGTCTCCAAAAATATATTCCTTACATTTACCTCCAAAATGCCTCCAAAAATATATTCGTTACATTTACCTCAAAAATGCCTCCAAAAATATATTCGTTATCTTTACCTCCAAAAATATAATCGTTACATTTACCTCCAAAAATGCCTTCCAGAAATATATTCGTTACATTTACCTCCAAAACGACCTCTAATCATTGCAAAATCCATCATTATTCACCTCCAAAAACATATCCGTATATTTACCTACAAAATAATTAATTACCGTCATGACCTCCAAAAAAGATATCCCCGTAAATATACCTCCAATATTACACTACTCCTTCGTTGCCTTCAAAATGACCTTCACTCCTCCAAGAATACTTTTACCTCTTACGTTCCTCCAAGGCGCCGTGCTTTGGAGTTTTTTTTTCTCCGCATCTCATTGTTTATTATTATTATTATTATTATTATTATTATTATTTTATTATTATTATTATTATTATTATTATTATTATTATTATCATTATTATTATTATTATTATTATTATTATTATTATTATTATTGTCATTATTATTATTATTGCCTACAAAACATTTTCAATTCCTGATTCTGTCTACTTGTT